>NC_045999.1:2013984-2086946 GCF_010909765.2 Amblyraja radiata | reverse complement strand
CCCCCCCCCCCCTCCCCTCCCCCACACAGAAGAGTATCTGTGCCGCTACCTACTGGCATCATGAGGCTCAGGGAATTTTTCGATAACATTCAAAATGTTTTACAAACAAGGTGGATTCCCAGATGTTTGCACCCAGTGACTAAATGCATCAGAAATGCACTTTAAGAATCTACTTTTTTTAAAGCTTTATTTTACTCGGATACCTTCAAGATTTGGGAGGCTTTTATTTTTGACGTAAGTGGCAGTATTTAATCTTGCGTGAGATCTGTGCCTGTATATAGTGCGCGCTACCAAGCAAGCCTTCCTGTGTCTGTGCTCAGCTAATGACCAGCGTTGACAAGGTCTTTGTTGCATTTTTGGTTTTAATATCCATAGCAGATCAACCTGTCTCATTTTTAATGAGTCCCTTTTATTTTAACGTTGATTGAGACCCCTTGTCTAAACCCTTTTGATCAGAATATGATAGCACTTGGCTGAGACCATCATGTTACCATCATGAGCGTTTACCTTAGTGAGAACAGAATGGAATAGAATGATTGGGGTAAAGAAATTCAAGTCTCTTCTTAAAAACAATTGCACCATTTGAAACTGGAAATGTCAAACTTGCGGGGTTTATTTCAATTGAAAAATAAATCTGCGTGATCTTCAACTAACCCTTGCATCCCCTCTCTCTCCATCCCGTCACTCCAGCTTCACAGTGGTCTTGTTGGGCCTCATTGTCGGCAACTCATTTTCACCTCACCCACGCCTGTTTCCTTTATCATTGTTACTTTATGACAGTGGTGCCCAACCTTTTTTAGCTCATGGCCCCCATGGGATCTTTTAACTTTTCTGTGCCCCACCCCCCCCCCCCCCCAGATATTATTAGCGGAAAAAAAGTACTTCAATATTATAATACCTTCCATAAAAATATCAGTGTCTATTAATTTCACATATATTCTCTTTTATTCAATTCCACAAACATCAAAAATATTTCAACTACATGGATTTAAATTTATTAGAACTGAAATTTAAAGGCAACAGGGGTGGTAGCTCTGTGGCCCCCTTCGTTGAGCCTGTGGCCCCCTAAATCCCAATTTTTTTCTGTGGCTCCCCTGAGATTTGCCATGGCCCCAGGTTAGGAATCACTGCTTTATTGAATATCTTCCATTCATTTGTTCCATATCTCTCTCTGTCTCTGCACACATCTCTCGTTCCCCTGACTCTCTGTCTGAAGAAGGATCTCGACCAGGAACGTCACCCATTCCCTTCTCTCCGGAGATGCTGCCCGCCCCCGCTGAGTTACTCCAGCTTTTTGTGTCTATCTTCAGTTTACCTCTGTCCCACTTTGGAAACCTGAACGGAAACCTCTGGAGACTTTGCGCGCCACACCCAAGGTTTCCGTGCGGTTCCCGGAGGTTTTTGTCAGTCTCCCTACCTGCTTCCACTACCTGCAACCTCCGGCAACCACCTGCAACCTCCGGGAACCGCACGGAAACCTTGGGTGGGGCGCAAAGTCTCCAGAGGTTTCCGTTCAGGCTTCCTAAGTGGGACAGGGGCATAAAAGCCAAGCATCTGCAGTTCCTTCCGACACAAAGAAATCTGCATAAATGTTTCCCAAAATATTCAGCGGGATATTTAGCCCACAGAGTAATTTCTAAGTTTATCTTAATGCCCCCGTCCCACTTAGGAAACCTGAACGGAAACCTCTGGAGACTTTGCGCCCCCACCCAAGGTATCCGTGCGGTTCCCGGAGGTTGCAGGTGGTTGCCGGAGGTTGCAGGTAGTGGAAGCAGGTAGGGAGACTGACAAAAACCTCCGGGAACCGCACGGAAACCTTGGGTGGGGCGCAAAGTCTCCAGAGGTTTCCGTTCAGGTTTCCTAAGTGGGACAGGGGCATTAGTGTGCACTTTGGGGATTAATTTAAACACCATAACAAATGATAGTTTGGAAGGTAGACAAAAATGCTGGAGAAACTCAGCGGGTGAGGCAGCATCTATGGAGCGAAGGAATAGGTCTGGTCTCGACCTGAAAGTCACCTATTCCTTTGCTCCATAGATGCTGCCTCACCCGCTGAGTTTCTCCAGCATTTTTGTCTACCTTCGATTTTTCAAGCATCTGCACAAATGTTACGGTTATGGAATGTTACGGTTTTCCATATTTGATAAAGAACTTTGGTCGTCTGAGGCGAGATATTTAGTCCCAACAAGTTTTTCTGTTGATAGGTTCCGCAAAGCAATATGCTTGGACAGATGTGTTTACACCTCCTCATTTGTAAGTGATATTGTATCTTTTTGTTAACCTTGATACATCGACTCATTTGACGCAATAAATAAGTGTCTACTTTATCTAATACATGTGGAGTTTCCGAGGTTAATTTCGGGAAAAAGCACAAATTATATGTATTTTTAAAATATTTTTTTTAATTTATTAGAAGTACAATAAGTCACAGTAGTACACGCCACATGTATCTTATTACATTTGTTGTACCCCTTCGTTTTTTGAGCTTTAAGAAAGATAGAAATAAAGGAAGTAAGGAAAGTGAGTCGTGAAAGTGCAGGAAAGTGTTGGAAAAAAAAGCCCATTAGAAAAAGAATTAGAAAAGAAAGTTAAGAAATAGACCCTAGAAAAGACAGAAAGAGAAACAGTTGCTCTATTATAAAAAACCACGCAAAAAGGGATATACCAACTTCATGTTTTTCATCCCCCGTTACCAGATCCTGGCACCATTTATTTTTTAAATTACTGTTGCACCTTATGCTTGTAGTAAGTCAATAAATGCAGAACACGTCTTTTGGAAGTGGTCTGCTTTGCCTGCAAGGAGGAGTCTCATATCTTCCAGGTGTAATGTTTCAAACATATTTGAAATCCACATATTTACACAGGTTATATGTCTGATTGAGTAATTAAAACTGCCTGAAAATATACTCTCCTAACAGCTGACATATGAATGACATTCAGCCATTTTTGGTGTCAATAATCTGTTTCAATCCCGTGCATATATATCTCAGATTTAAGTTAAAAACATAGGAAAATAGGTGGAGGAGGAGGCCATTCGGCCCTTCTAGCCAGCACCGTCATCCAATATGATCATCCACAATCAGTACCCCGCTCCTGCTTTCTCCCCATATCCCGTGATTCCGTTAGCCCGAAGAGCTAAAGGGGCTGTCCCACCGTACGAGCTAATTCAAGAGTTCTCCCGAGTTTGCCCTGATTCGAACTCGGAGATTTACGGTAATAGCCGCTCGTAGGTACTCGGGGCTCTCGTGGACATTTTTCAACATGTTGAAAAATCTTCACGAGTCTTCACGTGCTTACCGCGTTTCCCGAGTACCTGCCGTTAGCGTTACGAGCCGCTAAGAGACGTCCCGAGCTCCGACGTGCCCGCTACGTACATTCTACGTGTTTACCACGAGTTTGATTTTTTTTTAAACTCAGGGGAGCTCTTGAATTACCTCGTACAGTGGGACAGGCCCTTGAATCTAACTCTCTCTTGAAAACACCAGTGAATTGGCCTCCACTGCCTTCTGTGGCAGAGAATTCCACAGATTCACAAACTCTCAGGGTGAAAAGGTTTTTCTCTCATATCAGTCATAATGTCCTTAAACTGTGACCCCTGGTTCTGGACTCTCCCAACGTCGGGAACATTTTTCCTGCATCTAGCCTGTCCAATCCCTTAAGAATTTGATATGTTTCTATAAGATCCCCTCTCTTGTATATGTCCCCTGTTTGTATATATTGTTTCTGTTGCAAGAGTAATCTGTGTGTCCTGTTCTTTTATCAAAGTATAATGATACACAAGGAGGGAGAAATAAATAGTGCACAAGTGTGCAAAATATCACAACTGCTGCTAAAGTATAAAAACATAATCAGGGCTTGTGCACCTATGTTTCAGTCTCATCTCATTTTCTACTTTCTGACAGTTTTCTTACTGAAATATCCACTGTGCATTATATTGTGGAGGGAATTGTGAATGTAATTTGGTCTCTTGGTAGTTATCATTGTTGCTAATAATGTAACTATTGATGTGGATCACAAGAATCTATGAAGCTGATCGTACAACATAATGGTGACATTAAATGTTCATGAGGGATAGCAGCAGAATTAGGCCATTCGGCCCATCAGGTCTACTCCGCCATTCAATCATGGCTGATCTATCTCTCCCTCTTAACCCCATTCTCCTGCCTTCTCCCCATAATCTCTGACACCCGCACTAATCAAGAATCTATCTATCTCTGCCTTAAAAATATCCACTGACTTGGCCTCCACAGCCTTCTGTGGCAAAGAAATCCACAGATTCACCACCCTCTGACTAAAGAAATTCCTCATCTCCTTCCTAAATGAACGTCCTTTAATTCTGTGGCTGTGGGCCCTGGTCCTAGACTCTCCCACTAGTGGAAACATCCTCTCCACATCCACGCTATCCAGGCCTTTCACTATTCTGTACATTTCAATGAGGCCCCCCCCTCATTCTTCTAAACTCCAGCGAGTACAGGCCCAGTGCTGACAAACGCTCATCATATGGTAACCCACTCATTCCTGGGATCATTCTCGTAAACCTCCTCTGGACACTCTCCAGGACCAGCACATCCTTCCTCAGATACGGGGCCCAATACTACTCACAATACTGTACATGCAGTCAGAACAGCACCTTATACTGATCTATCAAAATAAATCCTAGCATTGCATTTGCCTTCCTTAATACCGTAATATTTTCCATATTTGTGTTTCTGGGATATTTTCTCCTTTTGTCTCCCTTTTCCTGAGATGTTGATTCTGTTACCTCTTGCGCATTAAGTGTTCCACATTTGTACAGTTTGCAATAGATGCAGGAGTAGGCCATTCGGCCCTTCGAGCCAGCACCGCCATTCAATGTGATCATGGCTGATCATCCACAATCAGTTCCCCGTTTCTGCTTTCTCCCCATATCCCTTGATTCCTTTAGCCCTAAGAGCATAGGGATGAGAGGGGAATCTTATTGAAACATATAAGATTATTAAGGTGTTTGGACACGCTAGAGGCAGGAAACATGTTCCCCATGTTGGGGGAGTCCAGAACCTGGGGCCACACACACAGTTTAAGAATAAGGGGTAAGCCATTTAGAACGGAGACGAGGAAACAGTTTTTCTCACAGAGAGTTGTGAGTCTGTGGAATTCTCTGCCTCGGAGGGCGGTGGAGGCAGGTTCTCTGGATACTTTCAAGAGAGAGCTAGATAGGGCTCTTGAAGATAGCGGGGTCAGGGGATATGGGGAGAAGGCAGGAGCGGGGTACTGATTGGGGATGATCAGCCATGATCACATTGAATGGCGGTGCTGGCTTGAAGGGCCGAATGGCCTACTCCTGCACCTATTGTCTATTGTCTATTGAGCTGACCTCTATTGAATCTTGTATTCAGCATCCTTGCCAACAATGTGTCCCCCTGACCTATTCGACATTTTTTGTAAATTCGCTTGGTACTATTCAATATTGAAACACTCCCTCGTGAAAACGTCTAGTGAATTGGCCTCCGCTGCCTTGTGTGGCAGAGAATTGCACATTAATTCATAGAAACATAGAAAGTAGGTGCAGGAGTAGGCCATTCGGCCCTTCGAGCCTGCACCGCCATTCAATACGATCATGGCTGAGCATCCAACTCAGTATCCTGTACCTGCCTTCTCTCCATACCCCCTGATCCCTTTAGCCACAAGGGTCACATCTAACTCCCTCTTAAATATAGCCAATGAACTGTGGCCTCAACTACCTTCTGTGGCAGAGAATTCCAGAGATTCACCACTCTCTGTGTGAAAATATTTTTCCTCATCTCGGTCCTAAAAGATTTCCCCCTTATCCTTAAACTGTGTGACCCCTTGTTCTGGACTTCCCCAACATCGGGAACAATCTTCCTGCATCTAGCCTGTCCAACCCCTTAAGAATTTTGTAAGTTTCTATAAGATCCCCCCTCAATCTTCTGAATTCTAGCGTGTACAAGCCGAGTCTATCCAGTCTTTCTTCATATGAAAGGCCTGCCATCCCAGGAATCAGTCTGATGAACCTTCTCTGTACTCCCTCTATGGCAAGAATGTCTTTCCTCAGATTAGGGGACCAAAACTGTACGCAATACTCCAGGTGTGGTCTCACCAAGACCCTGTACAACTGCAGTAGAACCTCCCTGCTCTTATACTCAAATCCTTTTGCTATGATGGTGATTCAGATCTGGATGCATGCCTACTTTCAATGACTGGTGTACCATGACACCCAGGAGACCAAAACTGTACGCAATTCCGATTACATTGAGCCGAGTAACTTAAGGGGGAAGGAGGAAGCCTGTACGTTGGGAGTCCAAGACAAGGGACGGCTAACATCATCCGCATTTACACTGACGTAATCTTCCCTGAAGCTTGACGTGTCCATTTTGTATCCTCTTGCAGTCGGGAAGATGTGACCTTTAATATTTCTCAGTGATATCGTGCAGTTGTGTTGGATGGATTTAAATGCTCTGGTTCTCTAATGGAGAATTTGCAGTAATTGATTTTACTCCAGCCCGAGGAAGAGGCTTCTGCCCGCTGCATGTCATTGTGACCTCACGGGCAGGAAGTGTTCTATATTAAAATACCTGCTCGAGGCATCCTGCAGCCAACTGTCATGATGCATCAACTTTAAAGACAGTGGGAAACTGAGAGTTAGCAGCGAGAGATCGCGGGGCAAAGCAGAATCCCTGACAGCCCAATATCATACGTTCCATATTTAGCAGACCATGGTGAATATCTATAGCGCTTGCATCAGTTGTACAGGGCCTTGGTGAGACCACGCCTGGAGTATTGCGTACAGTTTTGGTCTCCTAATCTGAGGAAAGACATTCTTGCCATAGAGGGAGTACAGGGAAGGTTCACCAGACTGATTCCTGGGATGGCAGGACTTTCATATGAAATGTGTGTGAATGTGTGTGAGTGATTGGTGGTGGTCGGAGGGGCCGTAGGCGCAGATTGGCAGCCATGCTTCCGTCAGTCTGCCCCAGGGCAGCTGTGGCTACAGAAGTAGCTTACCACCACCGAGTGTGACTGAGGAGTGAATGAATAATGCGATGTAAAGCGCCTTGAGTATTAGAAAGGCGCTATATAAATCCCATCCTTTATTATTATATGATGAAAGACTGGATAGACTCGGCTTGTACTCGCTAGAATTTAGAAGATTGAGGGGGGATCTTATAGAAACGTACAAAATTCTTAAGGGGTAGGACAGGCTAGATTCAGGAAGATTGTTCCCGATGTTGGGGAAGTCCAGAACAAGGGGTCACACAGTTTAAGGATAAGGGGGAAGTCTTTTAGGACCGAGATGAGAATTTTCTTTTTCACACAGAGAGTGGTGAATCTGTGGAATTCTCTGCCACAGAGGGTGGTTGAGGCCAGTTCATTGGTTATATTTAAGAGGGAGTTAGATGTGGTCCTTGTGGCTAAAGGGATCAGGGGGTATGGAGAGGCAGGTACAGGATACTGAGTTGGATGATCAGCCATGATCATATTGAATGGCGGTGCAGGCTCGAAGGGCCGAATGGCCTACTCCTGCACCTATTTTCTATGTTTCTATCTTGGTTTAGTGTTTAGTTCAGTTAGGAGATACAGCGCGGCAACAGGCCCTTCTGCCCGCCAAGTCCGCACCGACCTGCAACCCTACACACTATACTACACACACACTAGGGACAATTTACATTTACACCAAGCCAATTAACCTACAAACCTGCACGTCTTTGGAGTGTGGGAGGAATCCGAAGATCTCGGAGAAAACCCACGCATGTCACGGGGAGAACGTGCAAACTCCGCACAGACAGCACCGTAGTCGGGTCTCTGGCGCTGTAAGGGAGCAACACTACCGCTGCGCCACCGTGCCGCCCACGCCATCTTGCATGCTCCCACAAACAATTATAAAGAAGGCAACACAGGAAGAAATAAAAATAAGGACAATCAAGGAACTGCAGGTGCTGGTTTACAATAAAAGACACAATGTGCTGGAGTAACTCAGTGGGTCAATAGACAATAGACAAAAAGTGCAGCAGTAGGCCATTTGGCCCTTCGAGCCAGCACCGCCATTCAATGTGATCATAGCTGATCATCCCCAATCAGTGCCCCGTTCCTGCCTTCTCCCCATATCCCCTGACTCCGCTATTTTTAAGAGCCCTATCTAGCTCTCTCTTGAAAGCATCCAGAGAACCTGCTTCCACCGCCCTCTGAGGTAGAGAATTCCACAGACTGTGAGAAAAAGTGTTTCCTCGTCTCCGTTCTAAATGGCTCACTCCTTTTTCTTAAATTGTGCCCCTTGGTTCTGGACTTCCCCTAACATCGGGAACATGATTCCTGCCTCTAGTGTGTCCAAGCCCTTAACAATCTTACGGCAATCTTACAGGTCATGGATAGGTGACGTTTCACAGAGTGCTGGAGTAACTCAGCGGGTCAGGCAGCATCTGTGGAGAACATGGATAGGTGACGTTTCACAGAGTGCTGGAGTAACTCAGCGGGTCAGGCAGCATCTGTGGAGAACATGGATTGGTGACGTTTCACAGAGTGCTGGAGTAACTCAGCGGGTCAGGCAGCATCTCTGTGGAGAACATGGATAGGTGATGTTTAGAGTCTGGAGACTTCTTCAGATAATATAACACTATAGCGAGTCCAATTTTAAAGGAAGGAGGTGAAACAAATCTGTTTGCATAAATGTTGGCAATAAGATGGATGGGAGATGCTGTGTGCATTCATAATGTATAATGTGTTCTACATCAAAGATATTTGACTGAATTGAGACAGAACGGCATAAAAGACAGACGCAAACAGCTGGAGTAACAGCTGGTCAGGCAGCATCTCTGGAGAAACGGGGAAATGGAATTTCATGGAGGCATGTGAAGGCCAAGTCATAGAAACGTAGAAAATAGGTGCAGGAGGAGGCCATTCGGCCCTTCGAGCCAGCACCGCCATTCATTGTGATCATGGCTGATCGTCCCCTATCAATAACCCGTGCCTGCCTTCTCCCCATATCCCTTGACTCCACTAGCCCCTAGAGCTCTATCTAACTCTCTCTTAAATCCATCCAGTGATTTGGCCTCCACTGCCCTCTGTGGCAGGAAATTCCACAAATTCACGACTCTCTGGGTGAAAAAGTTTTTTCTCATCTCAGTCTTAAATGACCTCCGCTTTATTCTAAGACTGTGTGGCCCCTGGTTCTGGACTCGCCCGACAATGGGAACATTTTTCCTGCATCTAGCTTGTCCAGTCCCTTTTATAATTTTATATGTTTCTATAAGAGAATCTTATATGTTTCTATAAGAGAAGTCAGTGGATACATTTAAGGCAGAGATAGATTCTTGATTAGTGCGGGTATCAGGGGTTATGGGGAGAAGGCAGGAGAATGTGGTTAGGAGGGAGAGATAGATCAGCCGTGATTGAATGGGGGAGTAGACTTGATGGGCCGAATGGCCTAATTCTTCTCCTATCACTTATGATCTTATGACCTGCGTGGGTTTTCTCCGAGATCTTCGGTTTCCTCCCACACTCCAAAGACGTACAGGTTTGTAGGTTAATTGGCTTGGTGTAATGGGCTGCTTGGCATAATACTGCTCCGATCATTTTTGAACTTATGATGATCTGGGCCAAGTTCACACCTCTGCGATTTCTTGTGGTGTGGGTCTTGGATGCATTTGATCAGTTTTGGTCTCCTAATCTGAGGAAAGACATTCTTGCCATAGAGGGAGTACAGAGAAGGTTCACCAGACTGATTCCTGGGATGTCAGGACTTTCATATGAAGAAAGACTGGATAGACTCGGCTTGTACTCGCTAGAATTTAGAAGATTGATGGGGGATCTTATAGAAACTTACAAAATTCTTAAGGGGTTGGACAGGCTAGATGCAGGAAGATTGTTCCCGGTGTTGGGGAAGTCCAGAACAAGGGGTCACAGTTTAAGGATAAGAGGGAAGTCTTTTAGGACCGAGATGAGAAAAACATTTTTTTTTCACACACAGAGAGTGGTGAATCTGTGGAATTCTCTGCCACAGAAGGTAGTTGAGGCCAGTTCATTGGCTATATTTAAGAGGGAGTTAGATGTGGCCCTTGTGGCTAAAGGGATCAGGGGGTATGGAGAGAAGGCAGGTACAGGATACTGAGTTGGATGATCAGCCATGATCATATTGAATGGCGGTGCAGGCACGAAGGGCCGAATGGCCTACTCCTGCACCTATTTTCTATGTTTCTATGACTTTTAGATGCCTTCCGAAATGTCCCAGCAAACCCTGTGAGTAAGCGGGCAACTAGGAATGAGGGATAAATGCTAGCCTTGAAGTGATGCTGGAATCTGAAAATTAAATTGTAAAAACATACACGCAGAAAACTAAAGATCGTACTCGACGCAGTAGCTGAATTCTAGTAATTGGGGAACGCAATGTCAACCAATCTCATAAACCCCGCAGGGAACAATTTGAAGTATTGGAGCTCATTTGCTCTGTTAGAAAGTAATGCATTTCAAATTGTTGCATTTTTTACTTCATGTTCTTCCCCACCTCATCCACCTTTTTCCCTGTCCAATTCGCAATTAATTTCAACTCTTTCTTGATCCTTAACGCTCGCCGGATGAGGGGCGGAACGGTGGCACAGCAGTGGAGTTGCTGCCTTAAGGGCCTGTCCCACTGTACGAGTTCACCCAAGAGCTCTCCTGAGTTAAAAAAAAATCAAACTCGTGGTAACATAGAAACATAGAAAATAGGTGCAGGAGTAGAGGCCATTCGGCCCTTCGAGCCTGCACCGCCATTCAATATGATCATGGCTGATCATCCAACTCAGTATCCTGTACCTGCCTTCTCTCCATACCCCCTGATCCCTTTAGCCACAAGGGCCACATCTAACTCCCTCTTAAATATAGCCAATGAACTGGCCTCAACCACCCTCTGTGGCAGAGAATTCCACAGATTCACCACTCTCTGTGTGAAATTTATTTTTCTCATCTCTGTCCTAAAAGATTTCCCCCTTATCCTTAAACTGTGAGCCCTTGTTCTGGACTTCCCCAACATCGCGAACAATCTTCCTGCATCTAGCCTGTCCAACCCCTTAAGAATTCAGACCCCAGTCTGAAGAAGGGTTTCGGCCCGAAACGTCGCCTATTTCCTTCGCTCCATAGATGCTGCTGCACCCGCTGAGTTTCCCCAGCAATTTTGTGTACCTTCGATATTCCAGCATCTGCAGTTCCTTTTTGAACCCTTAAGAATTTTGTAAGTTTCTATAAGATCCCCCCTCAATCTTCTGAATTCTAGCGTGTACAAGCCGGGTCTATCCAGTCTTTCTTCATATGAAAGTCCTGCCATCCCAGGAATCAGTCTGGTGAACCTTCTCTGTACTCCCTCTATGGCAAGAATGTCTTTCCTCAGATTGGGAGACCAAAACTGTACGTAAGCGCGTAGAATGTACGTAGCGGGTACGTCGGAGCTCGGGGACGTCTCTTAGCGGCTCGTAACGCTAACGGCAGGTACTCGGGAAACGCGGTAAGCTCGCGAAGATTTTTCAACACGTTGAAAAATGTCCACGAGAGCCCCGAGTACCTACGAGCGGCCATTACCGTAATTCTCCGAGTTCGAATCAGGGCAAACTCGGGAGAACTTGAATTAGCTCGTACAGTGGGACAGCCCCGTTACAGCGCCAGTGACCCGGGTTCGATCCTGACCACGGGTGCCTGGCTGTGCGGAGTTTGTACGTGCTCCCCGTGACCCTGGAGATTTCAGAATGAATTTCAATTATAGATACCATTGGCGCAGGGGTAGAGATTCTGCCTCACAGCGCCAGAGTACCCGGTTCGATCCTGACTGCGGGCGCTGTCGGTACACAGTTTGTACGTTCTCCCGTGACCTGCGTGGGTTTTCCCCGGGTGCTCCGGTTTCCTCCCACTCTCCCAAACACGTACAGGTTTGTAGGTTAAGAAGGAACTGCAGATGCTGGAAAATCGAAGGTGGACAAAAATGCTGGAGAAACTCAGCGGGTGTGGCAGCATCTATGGAGCGAGGGAAATAGGCAACGTTTCGGGAGACGAAACCCTGAAGGAAATAGGCAACGTTTCGGGAGACGAAACCCTGAAGGAAATAGGCAACGTTTCGGGAGACGAAACCCTGAAGGAAATAGGCAACGTTTCGGGAGACGAAACCCTGAAGGAAATAGGCAACGTTTCGGGAGACGAAACCCTGAAGGAAATAGGCAACGTTTCGGGAGACGAAACCCTGAAGGAAATAGGCAACGTTTCGGGTCGAAACCCTTACGGGTTTCGCCCCGAAACGTTGCCTATTTCCTTCGCTCCATAGATGCTGCTGCACCCGCTGAGTTTCTCCAGCATTTTTAGTCCACCTCAGGTTTGTAGATTAATTGGCTTCAGTAAAATTATACATTATTCTTGCGTCGGGACAGATTTGATAATCATAAGGTTGAAATTCATTCTGAAATACTAAGGAAATGGAATTCTGAAATAATGATATGCTCACAGTTCTATACATTCAAATAATTTTATAGCATTCTGTTCTTCCCAGGAGCGTTGACAGGAGCGATGTGAAATAGTTGCATTTAGTAATTGCGGATGAAGGGTCACTAAACACACAGTTCTTAATCTGGGAATTAAAACGACAATTCTATTGAATTTTCTGCCAATCAATGATATCAAAAATGATATGGTGATCAAATATATTATTAATCGAGTTGAATTCATAGCAGGATAGGTGTTGGAATGTAATGCGGGCTAACAAAGTCGCTGTGGAAGTCATAACTTTCAGCTATCAGATCTGGTTAAGTCCGCTGCTACTGATTTAGACGGTCTAACATCAGGTTCAGGTTGCTGTAATATTATGGGCAAGGTAGGAACTGCATAGTGGCGCAGCGGTAGAGTTGCTGCCTTACAGCGCTTGCAGCGCCGGAGACCCGGGTTCCATCCCGACCACGGGCGCTGTCTGTACGGAGTTTGTACGTTCTCCCCGTGACCCGCGTGGGTTTTCCTCGAGATCTTCGGTTTCCTCCCACACTCAAAAGACGTCCAGGTTTTGTAGGTTAATTGGCTTGGCGTGTGTGTATAGGTTGAAATTCATTCTGAAATACTAATTCTTGTGAATTAACAAGAATTCCACAAAAAAAAGGAAATGCTTGTGGAATTCTGAAATAGTGATATGCTCATAGTTCTACACATTCAAATAATTTTATATCACAGGAGCATTGTGTGTGTAGGGTAGTGTTAGTGTGCGGGGATCGCTGGTCGGGGCAGACTCGGTGGGCCGAAGGGCCTGTTTCCGCGCTGTATCTCTAAACTAAACTAAAATATAGTTGCTGCCTTACTGTTATCCAGGTTTTGCATCCTACACAATTTACAGAAGCCAATTACCCTACGAACCTGCACGTCTGTAGGAGTGTGGGAGGAAACCAGAGCACCTGGAGAAAACCCATGCAGGTCACGGGGAGAACGTACAAAATCCGTACAGGCAGCGCCCGTAGTCAGGATCGAACCCGGGTCTCCGGCGCTGTGAGGCAGCAACTCTACCGCTGCACCACCATATATATATATATTTATTAGTGTATATCTTTGCATAAATAGAACTGGAATTCTTCACAGGAGGGCCGGGGGTGGCTCAGTCATAGAGTGAGTACTGACAGAGATTGGTAAATGTTTGTGTCCTAATATGGGCCTGTCCCACTTAGGAGACTCTTTAGGCGTCTGCCAGGGATTCGTTTTAATGGAATTCACCGGCGACAACCTACGACAGCAAAAATTGTCGGCATTGTCGCCGAAAAATTTTCAACATGTTGAAACATATTTGCGGCAGTCGCTTGTAGTCGCCCAAAATATGGCCCAAGTGGGACAGGCCCCATATGGGAATCAGAGGTGATAGGTGTAGTGTAAGTATCATTATCATCCTTTTATTGTCATCATGCAAAGCAACAATTGTACAGTGCAAAATGAGAAGACGTTTCTCAGGGAATACCGGAGCATCGCACATAAAAACTTAAACATTTCACACATAAAATAAAAACAATCCAGTTCCTGATAAAAACAGTACGAATAGTTAAAAAAGAGCAGGTAAAAACGCAACATTAAAATACAATTTAAAAAACAGTCATAAAATGTCCAGGGCAGCTGATTTAAGTGGCCTGAGCCAGTGCCAGAGTTATTACTCAGTGCCAGTTATTAAATTGTCAGTGCAAAAGCAGCAGAATCAGGTGGAGTGACTGTTTAGCAGCCTCACAGCCTGTGGCAGGAAGCTGTTTAGCAGGTGTAGGTGGCAATTCTACCGCTGCCCATATACGGTGACATTGACACACACCACGGCCAAATGTCAGACTGCATCAAGCTGAAAGAGGTAAGTGCGGAGCACAACATGTGTGGGGTCGTTATGCTCAATAATATCATCGCATGGACTCTGTGGCCACAGTCTAGCTCAGCTTGTTCTCTCTGCTGCGTTCTGGCAATTGCAGGTGTGGCAACTGCATGTGGGAAAGGATTTATCTTAATAAATACTCTATTGATCCCCCCCTCAGGGAAATTCAGATGTCCAGAAGCCCCCAACCAACAAACCCACACACATTCAAAACAAACGCAGACAGAAAATACATAAAATACAATGTGGACACTGCCTGAGAGCAATAAATACTTAATAAATACCAATAATTAACAATTAAAAATTAACAAATGCAAATATGCAGCCTAGCGGTCAGTATTATAAAATCTAATGGCTACAGGGGTGAAGGATCTCCTGAACCGCTCCGTTCTACAGCGCAGGGAGAGGAGCCGCTTGTTGTTCCGAGCGCTCTTTTGACTCTCCAATGCTCCCAATACTTGGAAGCGGACAACTGAGGAAAGAACGACGAGACACCAGGGCACAGGAGAGCGAATAAAATGATGGATCAGATTAAACGATGACTTGGGTGATGAGGGTTTTATTAATGAGTAATTCCTCTCGGAAGCAAAACAGGTCATTGTGTACAAAACAGGTCATTGTGTACAAAACAGGTCACTGTGTACAAAACAGGTCACTGTGTACAAAACAGGTCACTGTGTACAAAACAGGTCACTGTGTACAAAACAGGTCACTGTGTACAAAACAGGTCTCCTTGTCGGTAAAATAATAACATGTACAGCAACTGAGCCCAGGAATTCCACTGGCCACTTTGAATAGTTCTTCCCCCCCCCCCCCCCCCCCCACCCACCCAAGTCTCATTTTCACCCAACAAACAGCCTGTTTCCTTTATCATCATTACTTTATTGGCATATCTTTTATTAATTAGACACTAGACAATACACAATAGACAATAGACAATAGGTGCAGGAGTAGGCCATTTGGCCCTTCGAACCAGCACCGCCATTCAATGTGATCATGGCTGATCATCCCCAATCAGTACCCCGTTCCTGCCTTCTCCCCATATCCCCTGACTCCGCTATTTCTAAGAGCCCTATCTAGCTCTCTCTTGAAAGCATCCTGAGAACCAGCCTCCACCGCCCTCTGAGGCAGAGAATTCCACAGACTCACAACTCTCTGGGTGAAAAAGTGTTTTCCCGCCTCCGTTCTAAATGGCTTACTCCTTATTCTTAAACTGTGGCCTCTGGTTCTGGACTCCCCCAACATCGGGAACATGTTTCCTGCCTCTAGCGTGTCCAACCCCTTAACAATCTTATATGTTTCAATAAGATTCCCTCTCATCCTTCTAAACTCCAGAGTGTACAAGCCCAGCCGCTCCATTCTCTCAGCATATGACAGTCCCGCCATCCCGGGAATTAACCTTGTAAACCTACGCTGCACTCCCTCAATAGCAAGAATGTCCTTCCTCAAATTAGGGGACCAAAACTGCACACAATACTCCAGGTGTGGTCTCACTAGGGCTCTGTACAACTGCAGAAGGACCTCTTTGCTCCTATGTTTGATTCCTCTTATTATAAAGGCCAACATGCCATTCGCTTTCTTCACTGCCTGCTGTACCTGCATGCTTATTCATTAAGGATCCGAAACGTCACCCATTCCTTCTCTCCAAAGATGCTGCTTGTCCCGCTGAGTTGCTCCAGCTTTTTGTGTCTATCTTTGGAATAGCTCCAGTTACTTCTGAGGGAACAGTTTTATACACACACAGATTTCCGGGCTTTTTTTAAACTTGGGTTTAAATCTGTTATTGTCACATAATAACATGAGCTGGTTTTCGTATTTTCCAACCAAAATCAGATGAGTTCAATTTAGTTCATTGTGACGTGCTAACCAGTCAGCAGAAAGACAACACAGGATTACAATCAGTCTGAAGAAGGGTCCCGACCCGTAACATGGCTTATTCTTTCACTCCATAGATGCTGTCTCACCCGCTGAGTTTCTTCAGTTTTTTTGTCTCCCCATAAGATTACAATCGAGCCATTTACAGTCCAATCGAGCCATGTACGGGGATCGCTGGTCAGCGTGGGCTACTTGGAATGTATGAGGATGAGGGGTGATCTTATACAGGTGTATAAAATCATGAGAGGAATAGATCGGGTAGATGCCCAAAGTCTCTTGCCCAGAGTAGGTGAATCGAGGACCACAGGACATAGGTTTAAGGTGAAGGGGAAAGGATGTAATAGGAATTTGAGGGGTAACAAGTGAGTTTATTGTCATGTGTCCCTGTATATAACAAAGGGTGGTGGGTGTATGGAACGAGCTGCCAGCGGAGGTAGTTAAGGCTGGGACTATCGCAATGTTTAAGAAACAGTTAGACAGGTTTGGACAGGTTTGGAGGGATGTGGACCAAACGCAGGCAGGTAGGACTAGTGTAGCTGGGACATGTTGGCCGGTGTGGGCAAGTTGGGCCGAAGGGCCTGTTTCCACACTGTATCACTAGTGTAGCTGGGACATGTTGGGCGGTGTGGGCAAGTTGGGCCGAAGGGCCTGTTTCCACACTGTATCACTAGTGTAGCTGGGACATGTTGGCCGGTGTGGGCAAGTCGGGCCGAAGGGCCTGTTTCCACACTGTATCACTAGTGTAGCTGGGACATGTTGGGCGGTGTGGGCAAGTTGGGCCGAAGGGCCTGTTTCCACACTGTATCACTCTGTGACTCTATGACACTGGTGGAGAGAATGAGAGCAGAGTGAATGAAACCAACGGAATATTGCTCCCGATACCACGATTAATTTATGGAGCCATCTCGGGCACCAGAGTCTTTTATGAACTGCATTAAAGACAGATAAATGGATTCGAAAGGCAGGCAAAGACGGGTGTGATTGTCCAAGAAAAAGAATCAACCTTCAAAGAGAATTCAAGACATCACAATTACAAATGATCTTAGGGTTTATGCGCTGAGGAAACTCTCAGTGAGTTACACGTCTATGATCCAGTTTCAAGGAGCGGGTGATCTATTAATGAGCAAGGCTGACTAATTCCAGGACAACCTCGGAATTCTAAAACTGGAGCAAGAGTTCTTTGCTTAGTTTTTTCGTTTTAGAGAAACTTTAGAGGCCCTTCAGCCCACCGAGTCCGCACCTGTTCTCACTGCTTCTATGTTCTCCCACTTCCTCATCCACTCCTCCAAACCTGCAAACCCGCAACTCTTTGGGACTGTGGGAGACAACCCATGCGGTGGCACAGGGAGAATGTGCAGACTCCACACAGACAGCACCCGAGGTCAGCATCGAACCCGGGTCTCTGGCACTGCCAGGCAGCAGCTCTACCCGCTGCGCCACCGTGCCACCCTCCAAGAACAGGTGCAGAGAATATTTTTGGTTTAAGAAGGAACTGCAAATGCTGGAAAATCGAAGGTAGACAAAAATGCTGGAGAAACTCAGCGGGTGAGGCAGCATCTATGGAGCGAAGGAAATAGGCAACGTTTCGGGCTGAAACCCTTCTTCAGAGAAGCTTTTAGTTTGGTTTTAGAGATACAGCGTGGAAACAGGCCATTCGGCCCACCAAGTCCGCTCCGACCAGCGATCCCCACACATTAACACTACCCTACACACACCAGGGACAATTTTACATTCATACCAAGCCAATTAACCTACAAACTTGTACGTCTTTGGAGTGTGGGGGGGAACCGAAGCTCTCGGAGAAAAGCACAAGCAGGTCACGGGGTGAACGTGCAAACTCCGTACAGACAGCACTCATAGTCGGGATCGAACGTGGGACTCCGGAGCTGTAAGGCAGTAACTCTACCACCGTGCCACCCAAGATTTATGAGGGAGTTGCCAGGACTCCATGGCCTGAGCTAGAGGCTGCAGTAGATTGGGTAAAATCTCTTAAGAGTGAATAGAATCAAATGAAGTTCACAAGAGTAGGGTCAATCTCAGACTCCATCCACCCACATGGTACGAATGGGGCGGCACGGTGGCGCAGTGGTAGAGTTGCTGCCTCACAGCGCCAGAGTCCTGGGTTCGATCCTGACTATGAGTGCTGTCTATACGGAGTTTGCACGATCTCTCCATGACCGCGTGGGTTTTCTCCGGGTGCTCCGGTTTCCTCCCACAATCCAAAGGCGTGCAGGTTTGCAGGTTAATTGGCCTCCGTGAAAAATATAAATTGTCCCATGGTGCGTGGAGGGATAGGGCTAGTATCACTGATCAGCACGGACCCGGTGGGCCGAAGGGCCTGTTTCCGTGCTGTATCTCAACGACAAAACGACACAAAATTTGTTGGTGCAGAGGGAGGATCAGGGGATATAACCAGTGGAGAGGAAATCTAATAAACCCAGCCGATGGAATTAATGAAATTGAAGTTTACGCAACTCTTTAAGCAGAGCATGAAATTATATTCATCAGATAGCAATGCGGTTGCTCAAATGGAAGGTACAGGGAACAACTGCTCATTAAGCATCCTCACTGCCTTGCTTAATGTGTTGTCTTGTGTTGTACAGAAGCCCTTAGAGGTCCTGATCCCTCACTGGCCGACAGTGACATGACTTGTCCCATTCTCAGGAAGAGAGATGAGGGGTGTAGAGAATTATTCCCGTCACGCGGGGGAACGGAGGACTTAACCGTGGGAGGCAGTGTGAAGCTGAGACGCTGAAGATATTGTGTAGGAAGGAACTGCAGATGCTGGTTTGAACCTAGAACGAAGATAGATGCAAAAAGCTGGAGTAACTCAGCGGGACAGGCAGCATCTCTGGAGAGAAGGAATGGGTGACGTTTCGGGTCGAGACTCTTCTTCAGACTGGTTAGGGAAAAGGGAAACGAGAGATATATACGATGATGTGGAGAGATAATGCAAAAATGTGGAAAGATATGCAAAAATGTAAGGCTGCCTGACTCGCCTGACAGCCCAGACGGGTCAGGCAGCATCTCTGGAGAACATGGATAGGTGACGTCTTGGGTCAGACTGAAGAGTGGTCCCAACTCAAGTGTCAAAAGTGTTTTATCGTCATGTGTCCCAGATAGAACAATGACATTCTTACTTGCAGCAGCACAACTAAATATGTAAACATAATACATTGTATATAATATAGTCAAGTCAAGGGGTCTGAAGAAGGGTTTCGGCCCAAAACGTTGCCTATTTCCTTCGCTCCATAGATGCTGCTGCACCCGCTGAGTTTCTCCAGCATTTTTGTCTACCTTCGATTTTCCAGCATCAGCAGTTCCTTCTTGAACACTAGTCAAATCAAGTTTTAGTGTAAATAGCAGTGAAAGTGACGAATACAACTTGACTATATTGTATATATAATAAACGAGAAGAAAAGTACAGTGTGTGTATATATATGCAGTACACATACTCACATATACATATACACTCTATACATACACAAGCATATATACATGTATATATATGTGAGTGCGTGCGTGCATATATATGTAAGTATATATATATATTATTTACATATACATATATATATTTAAACTACATATATATATACACTCGAAATATCGCCTCTCCTATCGCTCCAGAAATGCTGCCTGACCCACCGAGTTACTCCAGACATTTGTGTCTAAAGGGACTGTCCCACTTTCCCGACCTAATTCATGATCTTTTTAACTCGTGGACATTTTTCATCAGGCTAGAAAAAACGCCGCGACCTGCTTGATGCCACGTGTACCTACGACTAGCGTCACGGCGTGCTACGGCCTCTTGACGACCACGAGTCAAGGGCAAACTTGGCAGAAGTCGTGAATTCGGTCGTGAAAGTCCTTAAATTTGGTATAAACCAGAAACTGCTCTTCATTTTAATTCCATCACGGTGAGAAAAGTTGATGAGCATATTTTAGTATTAGCGTTGAGACAGTGCCTTGCACTGAAAATAATTGAGCAGAAATATTCTGTACTGTAGCATGTGTGTGAGGTGAGGAGCGTGCGTGTCAGACCTCAATGCTAAGGTTGAAGACTGCATGGTGGAGTTCAAATCTAGCGTGACTATAAGATCCATTTATTTCCAGGAATACAAGAATTAATTCTCAGCCTGTGACGTTATACACACCTTACTGTCGGGGAAGTGCCTTCAGTCTTAAGTTACTTAAAATCTTAAGACCGACACAAAATGCTGGAGTAACTCAGCGGGCCAGGCAGCATCTCTGGAGAACATGGATGGGTGACGTTTCAGATTGGAAAGAAAGGTCTCGATTGGAAACGTCACACACCTGTATACTTTTTCTCCGGAGATGCTGCTTGGCCCGCTTGAGTTATTCCAGCATGTTGTGTCTTTCCTTGGGGTAACCCAGCATCTGCAGTTCCTTTTTATTACATCCTATTTTGAGCCATTCTTTTTAAATTAAACGTCATCCCTCTAAAGCCGGCAGCTCCATCCCAAAAAGAAAGCTTTTTATAACAACGCCTTGTGTTCAGAAGGGTCTTGCCCCTTCACTGACCCCCCAATACCACCACAAATCACCACAGGTCTGGGGATTTTCATTATTTATCAGGCTCTGGGATAAATGGCACACTCCCAGTTATCAAACTAGGTTCTTGGCTGCTTGCCAGCATGTAACAGCTTTCTGGCTGATCTTTGCTGGTGGGAAGAGATAAAGCCACCAACCCCGGCCTCTCTCCTGCCGATACTGGCATTAAAGCCATTGATCCCAGCTATAAAACCCACAGATAAAGTCTGCAAAAAATCTGAAAT
Organism: Amblyraja radiata; assembly: GCF_010909765.2. Lineage (NCBI taxonomy): Eukaryota > Metazoa > Chordata > Chondrichthyes > Rajiformes > Rajidae > Amblyraja > Amblyraja radiata. The sequence continues at coordinate 2,065,946 of NC_045999.1, read as the reverse complement.
TCTTTAGGCTTTAGAGATGCAGCGTGGAAACAGCGTGGCCCTTCGGCCCATCGAGTCAATGCCGACCAGCGATCAACCACACAATTGGGACAATTTACAATTTCACCCAAGTCAGTTCAACTTTTCATTTGAAATTTGGTTGTGAAAGGCGTCGAGAGCTATTGAAGGCTCTTCCATTCATTCCTCTTGGCAACAAAGATGTGACAGGTGTGTTTACTTGAATTAGGCAAACTACATTTTCTATACTTTAGAATCTAAAGAAACAGCGTGGAAACAGGCCCTTCGGCCAACCGAGTCTATCCTGACCAGCGATCACCCCGCACAATAGACAATAGACAATAGGTGCAGGAGTAGGCCATTCGGCCCTTCGAGCCAGCACCGCCATTCAATGTGATCATGGCTGATCATCCCCAATCAGTACCCCGTTCCTGCCTTCTCCCCATATCCCCTGACTCCGCTATCTTTAAGAGCCCTATCTAGCTCTCTCTTGAAAGCATCCAGAGAACCTGCCTCCACCGCCCTCTAAGGCAGAGAATTCCACAGCCTCACCACTCTCTGTGAAAAAGTGTTTCCTCGTCTCCGTTCTAAATGGCTTACTCCTTATTCTTAAACTGTGTGTGGCCCCTGGTTCTGGATTCCCCCAACATCGGGAACATGTTTCCTGCCTCTAGCGTGTCCAAGCCCTTAACAATCTTATATGTTTCAATGAGATATCCTCTCATCCTTCTAAATTCCAGAGTGTACAAGCCCAGCTGCTCCATTCTCTCAGCATATGACAGTCCCGCCATCCTGGGAATTAACCTTGTAAACCTACGCTGCACTCCCTCAATAGCAAGAATACACTAGCACTATCCTGCACACTAGGGACAATTTTACAACTTACCAGTGAACCTACAAGCCTGTACGTCTTTGGAGTGTGGGAGGAAACTGAAGCTCCTGGAGAAATCCCATGCAGGTCAAGGTGAGAACGTGCAAACTCCCTACAGACAGCACCTCAGTCGGGATCGAACCCGGGTCTCTGGCGCTGTAAGACAGCAACTCTACCGCTGCGCCACCCTTTGAAGCAACATCAAGCCGGTGTGTTGAAGACACTGAGCACTCTGCCTACCTGTAGATGCAACATGTTTTTAAAAGCATTTCTCTTCCTTGATCTCAATCCAACTTCATTCCAGGAAATCGATGGAATTGAAAGTGGATGTTGGCACTGCCTCCTAGATCACCATCTGCTTCAACTAGTTCCCATCCAGTCTCATTCATTCTAGTCCAGCTCACTTTGTTCAGAGGCCTGAATGGAAATAACCAGCAAGGAATCACTGACAATAATAATCACAATCACAAAGTCAAGTCATATTTGTCACGTACACAATGAAGTGCAGTGAAATGAATTTGTCAGCAGCGGTACAATAAAAAAGAACACACAATTCACAATAAGAATTTAACACAAGCATCCACCACAGCATTCATCACTGTGGCGGTAGGCACAACGTTCGGCCAGTTCTCCTCCATTTTCCCCCGTGGTCGGGACCTCAACCCTCCCCAGTCGCCACTGCGGGCGTCCAGATGAGCAGACAAGGTAAGTCCTGAATCCTGAGACTTGAGTCCTGAAAGGCGTGTTGTACGTCACCTTAGGATGAAGTTTAAGGATTAGGGGGAAGTCTTTTAGGACCGAGATGAGAAAAACATTTTTGTTTCACACACAGAGAGTGGTGAATCTGTGGAATTCTCTGCCACAGAAGGTAGTTGAGGCCACAGTTCATTGGCTATATTTAAGAGGGAGTTAGATGTGGCCCTTGTGGCTAAAGGGATCAGGGGGTATGGAGAGAAGGCAGGGATGGGATACTGAGTTGGATGATCAGCCATGATCATATTGAATGACGGTGCAGGCTCGAAGGGCCGAATGGCCTACTCCTGCACCTATTTTCTATGTTTCTATGAAATGATGAGCTGTTCAATTTCTTCTCCTCTGCCACAGTTGGCATGGTGATGGACCACAGTAAAGAACCGAGTTGTGTTTACTTCGGTTTGGTTTGGTTTAGTTTAGTTTAGAGATACAGAGATGGAGCGGAAACAGGCCTGACGGGCCGAATGGCCTAATTCTGCTCCTATCACGTGTGACCTTATCAACTAAACTCTCGGTCATCTAGGCTGAAAAATCCAAATAACAAGATGGATGTTTTCAACCACTTGAAACTCCAGAGCAGGTTTTCTATAGAGCAATATTCTGACTGTGAACACAGGAGTTTATCGAGCAAGAATCGATTCCAAATCTCATGGGGGGGGATTTTAGTGCAGATGAACAAAACACAGCTCAAAGGTGAAGCTTTTAGAACGTGTCAGAGAGATAGAAAGAGGAAAGAGGGGAGAGGAACGAAGGAGAGAAGACAGGATAAAATAGAGAGATAAACGAGGGAGAGAGGTCAGAAAGAGTGCATGAGATAATTTGGGTGACGCTCAAGGAATGTTTAGTTTAGAGATACAGCGCTGAAACAGGCCCTTCGGCCCATCAAGTCCACACCGACCAGCGATCCCTGCACACTGACACTATCCTACACACACTAGGGACAATTTTCACCCAAGATAATTAACCTACAAACCCGCACGTCTTTGGAGTGCGGGAGGAAACCCGGAGCGCCCGGAGAAAACCCACGCAGGTCACGGGGAGAACGTACAAACTCCACACAGACAGCACCCATAGTCGGGATCGAAGCCGGGTCTCTGGCGCTGTGAGGCAGCAACTCTACCGCTGTGCCACCGTGACGCATATTTGGTTGCATTTTGCATTGGATTCACGCAGGCCTGGTAGATTTATTTGTGATATGACATTTTCACGTAGGAAGAAATAGAACAGAAATCTTGAACAGAAGATATTTGAACAGAAGTCTCCATGTAAAACAGGGCAGGAAATGTCTAGCAAATACGTTTAGTTAAAAAAATAAAATAAAAAATAAAGATTGCCAGGACTAGAGGGTGTGAGCTATCGGCAGAGGTTGAGTAGGCTGGGACTCTATTCCTTTGAGCGCAGGAGGATCAGGGGTGCTTTTATTCAGGTGTATAAGATCATTAGAGGAATCGATCGGGTAGATACACAGAGTCTCTTGCCCAGAGAAGGGGAATCGAGGACCAGAGGACACAGGTTTAAGGTGAACGGGGAAAGATTTAATAGGAATCTGAGGGAATACTTTTTCACACCAAGGGTGGTGGGCGTATGGAACAAGCTGCCGGAGGAGGTAGTTGAGGCTGGGACTATCCCAACATTTAAGAAACAGTTAGACAGATACATGGATAGCACAGGTTTGGAGGGATAGAAACATAGAAAATAGGTGCAGGAGTAGGCCATTCGGCCCTTCGAGCCTGCACCGCCATTCAATATGATCATGGCTGATCATCCAACTCAGTATCCTGTACCTGCAATCTCTCCATACCCCCTGATCCCTTTAGCCACAAGGGCCACATCTAACTCCCTCTTAAATATAGCCAATAAACTGTGGCCTCAACTACCTTCTGTGGCAGAGAACGCAAGCATATGGACCAAACGCAGGCAGGTGGGACTAGTGTAGCTGGGACATGTTGGCCGGTATGGGCAAGTTGGGCCGAAGGGCCTGTTTCCATACTGTGACTATAACACTGCACTGGAGTTTTTTAGATTCAGGCCAAGGCATGTTTGTGTTGTTCCTATATCTTATTACATCTGTACAGCTAACAGAAGCCCATGGGTGAAATGAAAGTCTTATTTCAGTTCAGTAACAGAAATGAACAAGTAATGAGAATTCTCTGAATCAATGATAGGATTGATCTATTTTTAAATTACATTCAAAAAGGCCATGTGGCGAAACTCAGATGGCCAGGGACTGTATCCTTGCATCTGCTTCTGATAACTGACAGAAACAATACAAGCTAACATTCATAACTGTCAGACAACATCAACGCTAGACCAAACTCAAAATGTCTTTTCATTTAAAACCATCAATAAAGTCAAAGAACAAAGTCAACATTAGGCTATCCCTTTACCTCCCCCCTCGACTCCATCCAAGCACCCAAACAGTCTTTCCAGGTGAGGCAGAGGTTCACTTGCACCTCCTCCAACCTCCTATATACCTTTAAAGGGGTTGGACAGGCTAGATGCAGGAAGATTGTCCTGGGATCTCAGGACTTTCATATGAAGAAAGACTGGATAGACTCGGCTTGTACTCGCTAGAATTTAGTAGATTGAGGGGGGATCTTGTAGAAACGTACAAAATTCTTATAGGGTTGGACAGGCTAGATGCAGGAAGATTGTTCCCGATGTCGGGGAAGTCCAGAACAAGGGGTCACAGTTTAAGGATAAGGGGGAAATCTTTTAGGACCAAGATGAGAAAAACATTTTTCACACAGAGAGTGGTGAATCTGTGGAATTCTCTGCCACAGAAGGTAGTTGAGGCCACAGTTCATTGGCTATATTTAAGAGGGAGTTAGATGTGGCCCTTGTGGCTAAAGGGATCAGGGGGTATGGAGAGAAGGCAGATACAGGATACTGAGTTGGATGATCAGCCATGATCATATTGAATGGCAGTGCAGGCTCGAAGGGCCGAATGGCCTACTCCTGCACCTATTGTCTATGTTTCTATGTTTCTATCTACTGTATCCACTGTTCCAGGTGTCAACTTCTCTACATCGGCGAGACCAAGCGCAGGCTCGACGATCCATTCGCTGAACATCTCTGCTCAGTCCGTTTTAACCTACCTGATCTCCCGGTGGCCCAGCACTTCAACTCCCCCTCCCATTCCCAATCTGACCTTCCTGTCCTGGGCCTCCTCGACTGTCAGAGTGAGGCCCACCGCAAATTGGAGGAGCAGCACCTCATATTTCGCTTGGGCATCTTACACCCCAGTGGTATGAACATTGACTTCTCCAATTTCAGGTAGTCCCTGCTTTCTCCCTCCTTTCCCTCCCCTTCCCAGCTTCAAGTAACCCTTGCTTTCCCTCTCTCCATCCCCTCCCTATTCCCAGTTCTCCCACCAGTCTTACTGTCTCCGACTACATTCTATCTTTGTCCCACCCCCTCCCCTGACATCAGTCTGAAGAAGGGTCTCGACCCGAAACGTCACCCATTCCTTCTCTCCAGAGATGCTGCCTGTCCCGCTGAGTTACTCCAGCATTTTGAGTCTACCTTAAAGTCAATATTAAAGTCAATGATGAGAAAGACTTTGCGATGGACCTGAACGAATATTTCAGACGAGTTAATGAAGTCAGGCTGGAGATATCAGCATTGGTTGATTGCTGAGTTTAGTTTGACCCCACTGGCCTGCTCACTGAAACCTTTGCACAAATTCCCAGCATTGAGAAAAAAATCAGACAAGGGAACCATGGAATAAAAGGAATACCATTTTACCTTCAATGTCCAGTGGAGTTAGAAGATGCTGGGACAGGTACAGGGATAGGGAAGGTTTAGTGGGATAGGGGTGTGTGTGGGTCCAATCACTGGTAGCGTGTGTGTGTGTGTGGGTGTGTGTGTGCGTGTAGCTGTGTACGTGTGTGTGTGTGTACGTGTGTGTGTGTGCGTATGTGAGTGCGTGTAGCTGTGTACGTGTGTGTGTGCGTACGTGTGTCTGCTTGTGTGTGTGTGTGTGTGTGTGTGTGTGTGGGTGTGTGTGTGTGCGTGTAGCTGTGTACGTGTGTGTGCGTACGTGTGTGTGTACGTGTGTGTGCGTATGTCAGTGCGTGTAGCTGTGTATGTGTGTGTGCGTGTGTGTGTGCATACGTGTGTGTGTGCATACGTGTGTGTCTGCTTGTGTGTGTGTGTGTGTGTGTGTGTGTGTGTGTGTGTGTAGGTGTGTGTGAGGGGGGACAGTGTGGAGGGAACTTCACTCTGAGCGTGTGTCTGACCCCGGGAATTGTGTAAGGGGAGGAGTGTAAGAGGGGGGAGAGTGAGGGAAGGAGGGAGAGAGGAATAGAGAGAGAGTGGGAGAGGGGGGGAGAGGGAGGGACAGAAGGCAAGGGGGAGGGAGTGGGGAGAGAGAGGGGGACAGAGAGATAGTGGGGAGAGAGTAGAGGGGGAGAGAGATTGAGAGGTAGAAGAGGGGGAGAGAGAAGGGGGAGGAGAGAGAGAAGACTAATGTGCTGCCCCAGCTGCACCCCCAGCATCATGCAGAGACAGGTCTGTGTCCCCCTGTGTGTGTGTGTGTGTCTATCTCTCTCTCTGTGTCTCTGTGTCCCTGTCTCTCCCTGTGTGTCCCCCTGTGTGTGTGTCTGTGTCCCCGCTCCTCCTCCCCCGGGTGCGGACGGGACAGGACGGGGCGGGCCCCGTCTCTAGGCCCGGGACACGTGGTGTGATCACCCGCCCCCTCCCCCCGCCCCCCGGGTAGAGAGAGAGAGGTCAGTGGAGTCGTCACCCCCCCCCTCACACACTCCCTCCCTCTCCCCTTCCTCTCTCTTTCCTCCTTCTCTCTCTCTCTCTCTCCCCTCTTCTCTCTCACTCCCCCTTCTCTCTCTCTCCCCCCCTTCTCTCTCTCTCCCCCTCCTCTCTCTCTCCCCCATCTCTCTCTCTCCCCCCCCCCTTCTCTCTCTCTCCCCCTTCTCTCTCTTTCCTCTCTCCTCTCCCTCCCCCCTCCCTTCTCTCTAACTCTCCCCCTTCCTCTCTCCTCTCCCCCCCCTTCTCAATTTTAGTTTCAATTTAAAAACTTTATAGGCATGATAAAAAACATTGTTGTATTGCCAAAGTATAAAACATGACATACATATTTTAAATGCATCAGTATAAATACAAGTATACAGTGTATGGATAGGTATGTCCATGTACATAAACTTGCAATAGGCCTATAGCCCTTTATTGATGCTACACGTTCTTGCAGCTGTAAGCAGTACAACACAATAGCAAGTTTAGCCATTCAATATTAATTTCTTAGTGTTAGTTAATGTCAATTAGTGTGTGCTAATTCTCTCTCTCTCCCCTCTCTTTCCTTCTCTCTGTCCCCTTCTCACTTCCCCCCCCCCCCCTTATTTCTCTCCCCTCTCTTTCCTCTTCCCTCTCCCCTTCTCTCTCTCCCCCTCTCCCTCTCTCTCCCCCTCTCTCCTCTCTTCCACCCCCTCTCCCTTCTCTCTCCCCCCCCTTATTTCTCTCCCCTCTCTTTCCTCTTCCCTCTCTCTCTCTCTCCCCCTTCTCTCTCTCCCTCTCTCCCCCTCTCTCCTACCCCTCTCCCTTCTCTCTCCCCCCCTTATTTCTCTCTCCCCCTCTTCCTCCCACTATCCCTTACTCCCCCACTCCCTTCTCTCTCTCCCCCTCCCTTATTTCTCTCTCCCCTCTTCTCTCTCTCCTCCCCCTCCCTTGCTTTCCCCCTCTCTATTTTAGCAACAGTGATCTGTTAACAACTGTGTAAGTTTTGAGTAGTGTTGAGACTGGATTTTGCGGGCTATTATTGAATTGGAGTAAAGCAGGCAAACCCCTTGTCAATACCAAAACTCCACTCTATGATCTTTGGCTAATACAGACATCTTTAAGGAGGAAGGTAGACAAAAATGTTGGAGAAACTCAGCGGGTGAAGCAGCATATATGGAGCGAAGGAAATAGGCAACGTTTCGGGCCGAAACCCTTCTTCAGACAATTCTTTAAGGAGGATGTGTTGGGAAGGAACTGCAGATGCTGGTTTAAACCGAAGATAGACACAAAATGCTGGAGTAACTCAGCGGGATGGGCAGCATCTCTGGAGAGAAGGAATGGGCGACGTTTCGGGTCGAGACCCTTCTTCAGACCGAGACTCTGGGGAGAGGGAGTCACACAGAGATAAGGAACCGTAAGGTGTGAAAACGAGACATCAAAAGAGATGGGGGAAACAAGGAAAAAGTGGAATAGATCATTGTTAGCTCAGAGAAGGTGACCACAAAGCAAACAGATAAACGTGGGAGAGAAACATGGAAAATAGATGCAGGAGTAGGCCATTCGGCCCTTCGAGCCTGCACCGCCATTCAATATGATCGTGGCTTTCTCTCTCTTTCTGTCTCTCTGTGACTCTCGGTCTCTGTGTCTCTCTTTGTCTCTCTATGTCTCTCTCTCTCTCTCTTTCTGTCCCTCTCTCTGTGACTCTCTCTGTCTCTGTCTGTGACTATCTGTGTTTCTGTCTCTGTGTCTCTCTGTCTCTCTGTCTCTCTCTTTCTGTCTCTGTCTGTGACTCTCTGTCTCTCTCTCTGTCTCTCTCTGTGACTGTGTCTCTCTGTTTTTCTGTCTATGACCACTTTTTCTCTGTCTCTGTGTCTCTTTGTCTCTCTCTCTGCCTATCTCTCTCCCTCTGTCTGTTTCTCTTTCTCTATCTGTCTCTTTCTCTCTCTTTCGGTGCTAGCCCCCCCCCCCCCCCTCCTTCTCATCAGTATTATTTATAGTTATTATATAATTTACAGTTAAGCTCTATTCACCAGAATTTACCACGTGTCAATCTTTTGCACCTAAACAATTATCTGTATATATGTATATATAACTCGGCTTGTACACGCTAGAATTTAGAAGATTGAGGGGGGGATCTTATAGAAACTTACAAAATTCTTAAGGGGTTGGACAGGCTAGATGCAGGAAGTTTGTTCCTGATGTTAGGGAAGTCCAGAACAAGGGGCCACACACAGTTTAAGGATAAGAGGGAAGTCTTTTAGGACCGAGATGAGGAAAAACTTTTTCACACAGAGAGTGGTGAATCTGTGGAATTCTCTGCCACAGAAGGTAGTTGAGGCCACAGTTCATTGGCTATATTTAAGAAGGAGTTAGATGTGGCCCTTGTGGCTAAAGGGATCAGGGGGTATGGAGAGAAGGCAGGTACAGGATACTGAGTTGGATGATCAGCCATGATCATATTGAATGGCGGTGCAGGCTCGAAGGGCCGAATGGCCTACTCCTGCACCTATTGTCTATGTTTCTATGTACATAGACCAATATATCCTCATTTGTATATATTGTTTTAATCAGCATTTTACTACTCTGATTAGATGCTGAACTGCATTTCATTGTAGCTGTACTTATACTTGTGCAATGGTAATAACGTTGAATCTCATCTAATCTCTCTGTCACTATTTCTCTATCTGTCTATTTCTCTTACTCTCTCTTTCCCCTTTCTCTCTCATCCCCTCTCTCCCAGTTCTGATCCACATCCAGGCCTCATATCCAGGCCCTCGCCTGGCCCAGCTCCCCCAGAGACCTGGCAAGCTGCACCGGCCACAACAACTCACTCTAGCCCCAGGCTTCAGCCTGCACTCAGGCCCCAGCCCAGAGGTGGAGGAAGGAACTGCAGATGCTGGTTTACACTGAAGATAAGACACAAAGTGCTGGAGTAACTCAGCCTGACAGGCAGCATCTGTGGAGAGAAGGAGTTGGCGGCGTTTCGGGTCGAGACCCTTCCTCAGACGAAAGGGTCTCGACCTGAAACGTCACCTAAATATATTTTCTCCAGAGATACTACCTGTCCCGCTGAGTTCACAAGTTATAGGAGTAGAATTAGGCCATTCGGCCCATCGAGTCTACTCCGCCATTCATTCATGGCTGGTCTCTGCCTCCTATCCCATTCTACTGCCTTCTCCTCATAACCCTCGACACCCGTTCTAATCAAGATTTGTCTATCCCAGCCTTAAAAAATATCCACTGACTTGGCCTCCACAGCCCTCTGTGGCAATGAGTTCCACTAAAGAAGTTTCTCCTCACCTCCTTTCTAAAAGTGCTCTTTAATTCTGGGGCTGTGCCCTCTGGTCCTAGACTCTCCCACCAGTGGAAGCATCCTCTCCACATCCACTCTCTCTGCCTTTCATTATTCTGTAAGTTACAATGAGGTCCCCCCTCAACCTAGTGTGTGTGGGATAGTGTTAGTGTGCGGGGATCGCTGGTCGGTGCAGACTCGGTGGGCCGAAGGGCCTGTTTCCGCGCTGTATCTCTAAACTAAACTAAAACTGTGCTTCACTGTTCTGTGTTTTATGTCCTTGACTGACATTGGATCTCTCTCCCTCTCCCTCTCCCACCCCCTCTCCCTCTCCCACCCCCTCTCCCTCCCCCTCTCCCACCCCCTCTCCCACCCCCTCTCCCACCCCCTCTCCCTCTCCCTCTCCCACCCCCTCTCCCTCTCCCTCTCCCTCTCCCCCAGCATGAGTGATTCGCTGAGGCAACTGATGGAGGATGTCCAGTGCAAGTTCTCTCTGACCGAGCGTCTGGTCCGAGCCATCTCCCTCCGCGGACCCCCCCGGGACAGTGTGGAGGAACTGGTTCGACGGGTGAGTGGGGGGCAAAGTGACAGAGGTGGGCTGTCTGTGTGTCTGTCTGTCTGTCTGTCTGCGTTTGTACTAATGTACACCTGTGTGTGTGTACATGTGTACATGTTTGTATACGTGTGTGTGCACGTGTGTGTGTACGTGTGTGTGTACGCGTTTGTGCACATGTTTGTGTGTGTGCTTGTATGGGTACGCCTGTTTCCGTGTGTGTCGAGTTCCCCATGTGTGTGTGTGAGTACGTGCGTACATGTTTGTATACGTGTGTGTGTATATGTGCGTATGTGTACATGTGTGTGTATGTGTACATGTGTGTATACGTGTGTGTGTGTGTGCGCGTGTGCACGTCTGTTTCCGTGTGTGTTCATGGAATCTCCCGTGTGGGGAGGGGTGGGTGTTCCGTGCCGTGACCCGCTGGTTTTTGACCCCCCCCCTCTCCCTCCCCCGGGTGACAGGGAGCGGACGTTAACGGCAGCCACGGGACGCTGAAGCCTCTCCACTGCGCCTGCATGATGTCCAACACACACTGTGTACAACTACTGCTGCTCAACGGGGCACAGGTGAGGCAGGAGGAGAGGGGGAGGGGGGGGGGGGGTGAGGGATGGGGGGAGAGATGGAGAGAGGGAGGGATGGAGGGAGTGGGGCAGAAGAGGGAGCAAAGCTTCACACGTTCAGGAGCGGCTCCCCAAGGTACTTACCTGCGTTTGACTCATTGTCCCCCCCTCAGTAGGGTGGGGAGGGAACGTTGCAGCCTGCAGTACACGGGTAACCCCTCTCTCCCTCTCTCCCTCCGCTCCCTCCTCTCCACTCTCTCTCCCCCTCTATCTCTCCCCCTCTCTCTCTCCCCCCTTCCTCTCTCCCCCCTCTATTTCTCCCCCTCCATCTCTCCCCCTCTAACTCTCCCCCTCTCTCTCCCACTCTCTCCCCTATCCCTATCTCACTATCTCTCTATCTCACTCTTCCCACTCTCCCCCCTCTATCTCCCCCCCCTTCCTCTCTCCCCCTCTCTCTCCCCTTTATCTCCCCCCTCTATCTCTCCCCCCCTCCACCTATCCCCCCTCTCTCTCCCTCCCTTCCACTCTCCCCCCTCTCTCTCCCCCTCTATCTCCCCCTCTAACTCTCCCCCCTCTAACTCTCTCCCCTCTAACTCTCTCCCCTCTAACTCTCCCCCCTCTAACTCTCCCCCTCTAACTCTCCCCCCCTCTCTCTCCCCCTCTAACTCTCTCCCCTCTATCTCTCCCCCCCTCCACCTCTCCCCCCTCCACCTCCCCCCCCTCTCTCTATCCCCCGCCCCCAGGTAGATGGAGTGGACGGGTACCAGCGAGCCCCCCTACACTACGCAGCAGAGAGAGCCCCCCAGTGCGTGGAGGCGTTGCTGGGTTGGGGCGCGGACCCAGATGTCCGTGACGGTAACGGGGCCACTCCGCTACACTGGGCCGCCTTCAGGGGCCGCGGGGAGTGCGTGCGGACCCTGCTGGAGGGGGGGGCCAGCGTGGACCCCCGGGACCACCAGCTCGACACCCCCCTGGGCTGGGCCGCCTCACGCGGGGACCCCCCCATCCTGCGGCTCCTCCTCGACTACGGGGGTGACCCCAGGATCCGTAACCGGGGGGGCCGCACCCCGGTGAGCAGGGGGGTGGGGGCGCTGGCCGGGGGGGGGGACAGACAGGTCTGTCTGGAGCTGCTGGTGCGGGCGGCTGGGGTGGGGGGGGAGGGGGAAGACAGGGAGCCCCCCACCCTCAAGGGTCTCTGCCGCTACGTCCTCAGACACTCTCTCAGCGGCCGCAGGTTTCTCCCCCCAGCCATCCGCTCTCTCCCCCTGCCCCACTCCATGCACGACTACCTCATGCTCAGCTGCTGAGGCCATTCTGGGGCTCTGCCCCTGATACTAGCCCCCCTCCAGCCCCATCACTTTATTCCCCCTCATTCCCCTCGCCCTCTTTTTCCTTCCCCCCTTCCCCCTTTCCCTCCTCATTCTCCCCTCTCCGTCTCCCCCCCCCCCCCCCCTCTCTCCCCCTCAACCTCTTTCCCACTACCACACCCCCCTCACCCTCCCCCCATTCCGCCACCTTTTGTATAATTGATATTTTAGCGTGTGCTCTAGGGACTTTCTCATTACCCCCCCCCCCCCCCCTTCATAGAAACATAGACAATAGGTGCAGGAGTAGGCCAATCGGCCCTTCGAGCCTGCACCGCCATTCAATATGATCATGGCTGATCATCCAACTCTGTATCCTGTACCTGCCTTCTCTCCATACCCCCTGATCCCTTTAGCCCCTTAGCCTTCACTCTTCCTCCTCCCCCTCCCCCGCTTCTTCTCCACCCCCCTTTCCCTCCTCCCCCCCACCCTTCGTCCCCGCCCCCCCCCCCCCCCCCCCACCTTTTGTACAAATGTATTTTTATATGCGTGTGCCGTGGGGACACGCGTGTTCTCCAGGACCTTGGGTCTGGCGTGTGTTCGTGCGTGTGTGTCCCGGGCACTCTGAAGGGTCGCCGTGACGCTGGCGTGTTTCCCGGGCAGTTCCGTGTCGTTCCCGTGACACTGCCGTGTGCGTGTGGCGGAGGGGGGTGCCGTGTGCGAGCGTGTTTCTGTGCCTGCGTGATGTCCACGCCGACAATAAAAGGCTTTACCGTGAGTCTGGGTCATGTGTTGTGGTGTCTCCGGTGGTGGTGGGCGGGGGAGTCATAAGGCCAGAAGTGATAGTAGAATTAGGCCATTCGGCCCATCAAGTCTACTCCACCATTCAATCATGGCTGATCTATCTCTCCGTTATAAACCTCATTCTCCGGGAGGGGGAAGGGTGGGTGGGGGAGGGGGAAGGGGGGGAGGGGGTTTCACAAATCACCAACAGCAAGGCAGAGACAAAGACTGGGCCAATTAACCTACAAACCTGCACGTCTTTGGAGTGTGGGAGGAAACCGGAGCACCCCGGAGAAAACCCACGCAGGTCACGGGGAGAACGTACAAACTCCATACAGACAGCACCCGTAGTCAGGATCGAACCCGGGTCTCCGACACTGTGAGGCAGCTACCGTGACCCCCACTATGATTCCTTGTTTGTACATGTTGATTCGGCCAGCACTTCCCGTGTTGAAAATTGGTGCCAAAAATTAAAAGCATTTGCTGAGAATAAAATTCTCATTATAGACACAAAATGTTGGAGTAACTCAGCGGGACAGGCACCATCTCTGGAGAGAAGGAATGGGTGACGTTTCGTTCAGGACTGCAGAAGGGTCATGGCCCAAAACGTCACCCATTCCTTCTTCCTAGTTCTCCCACCACTCTGACTGTCTCCCTGATTACATTTGTGTCTCTGGTAGACTAGAGAAACTCAGCGGGTGAGGCAGCATCTATGGAGCGAAGGAATAGGTGACGTTTCGGGTCAAGAAGTCTGAAGAAGGGTCTCGACCCGAAAGGTCACCCATTCCCTCTCTCCAGAGATGCTTCAGGACCGCAAGCTCGCCGTGTTTCCGAACGATCTCACCTCCAAGCCAGAACACGCAACCACTTCTGAATTCTCTGGGGTGGAACCCTCTCCAAGACAGACGTGAAGCTCACCGTTTGACCTGTTTTTACACAGTTTAAGGATAGGGGGTCACAGTTTAAGGATAGGGGTCACAGTTTAAGGATAGGGGTCACAGTTTAAGGATAAGAGGGAAGTCTTTTAGGACCGAGATGAGAAAATCATTTTTCACGCAGAGAGTGGTGAATCTCTGGAATTCTCTGCCACAGAAGGTAGTTGAGGCCAGTTCATTGGCTATATTTAAGAGGGAGTTAGATGTGGCCCTTGTGGCTAAAGGGATCAGGGGGTATGGAGAGAAGGCAGGGATGGGATACTGAGTTGGATGATCAGCCATGATCATATCGAATGGCGGTGCAGGCTCGAAGGGCCGAATGGCCTACTCCTGCACCTATTTTCTATGTTTCTAAAATGTTAAATGGTCATCTCGACATACACTACAAGACCTACACCAAACCCAAACCAATTAGGAGCAGACGAGGGCATTCGATCCAATTTGTGATCCCAGCTACAAAGACAGATGTGTACAGCAATTCGTTCTTCCCCCGCACAATTAAAGCATGGAATAATCTCCACCCAACTATAGTTACCCAACCAGATGCAACTAAATTTAAAGTAGCTCTTTCTTCCCAATAACTATTTCTGGCTTAAGCCCTCCCTTCACCACCTCCAGTTTAAATTCCATTTGGAATATTTTGGAGGACCAAGAAACCAAGAACAAGAACCATTTATAGATGTGTCAATATGGTGGTACATAAATTCCCCGTGACCTCTTGTCTCCTCCTGAAACATGCCAGGCAGATTAAGGCATCTAAAAATAACAGCCTGGCAATTTGGTGCTGATCTGATATTGTGAGTCATCTAATTATCTCATCTCATATATTTAAGCCTCAATTATTTACAAAAACACTTGTCGCTCAGTTTTTAAACTAAACAAATCCGGGGGAATAAAAATGCAGAATGATAGATGCAAAATAAATCTGCTTCATGTTGGATTAGGTGTCATTCAGTGTACATAATTGATCAAATGCCTTTGTTTCCTTCCACACTGACAATGAGTTAGTCACAAAACTCCAATGTGTTTAAGAAGGAACTGCAGATGCTGGAAAATCGAAGGTAGACAAAAGTGCTGGAGAAACTCAGCGGGTGCAGCAGCATCGATGGAGCGAAGGAAATAGAAACATAGAACATAGACAATAGGTGTAGGATTAGGCCATTCGGCCCTTCGAGCCAGCACCGCCATTCAATATGATCATGGCTGATCATCCAACTCAGTATCCCATCCCTGCCTTCTCTCCATACCCCCTGATCCCTTTAGCCACAAGGGCCACATCTAACTCCCTCTTAAATATAGCCAATGAACTGGCCTCAACTACCTTCTGTGGCAGAGAATTCCACAGATTCACCACTCTGTGTGAAAAATGTTTTCCTCATCTCGGTCCTAAAAGACTTCCCCCTTATCCTTAAACTGTGTGACCCCTTGTTCTGGACTTCCCCAACATCGGGAACAATCTTCCTGCATCTAGCCTGTCCAACCCCTTAAGAATTTTGTAAGTTTCCATAAGATCCCCCCTCAATCTTCTAAATTCTAGCGAGTACAAGCCGAGTCTATCCAGTCTTTCTTCATATGAAAGTCCTGCCATCCCAGGAATCAGTCTGGTGAACCTTCTCTGTGCTCCCTCTATGGCAAGAATGTCTTTCCTCAGATTAGGGAATGGCGTACTCCTGCACCTATTGTCTATTTCGTGCTCATTGGTCAGTGGAAAGACAATACATGATTACAATCGAGCCATTGACAGGTTACAGGTACATGATAAGGAAATAACATTTAGTGCAAGGTAAAGCCAGTGAAGTCTAATCAAGGATAATCCACTAGACTCTAGTAACCAGAGTATTATCAACAGTTCTAATCCATTGTTGCAGTACAGGCTCTGCAGAGAACAGGAATCTCTCCCAATTCCCTGAAACTCTCCACCACACTAGAGACACTCGGCGTACAGTTTGGTTGATCTTGCATGGTAGTTTAGTTCATGGTAGTTTAGATACAGCGCGGAAACAGGCCCTTCGGCCCACCGAGTCCATGACGACCAGCGATCCCCGCACACTTACACTATCCTACACACACTAGGGACAATTTACACTTATACCAAGCCAATTAACCTACAGTCCTGTATGTCTTTGGAGTGTGGGAGGAAACCAAAGATCTCAATAGACAATAGATGCAGGAGTAGGCCATTCGGCCCTTCGAGCCAGCACCGCCATTCAATGTGATCATGGCTGATCATCCCCAATCAGTACCCCGTTCCTGCCTTCTCCCCATATCCCCTGACTCCGCTATTTTTAAGAGCCCTATCTAGCTCTCACTTGAAAGCATCCAGAGAACCGGCCTCCACCGCCCTCTGAGGCAGAGAATTCCACAGACTCACCTCTCTGTGAGAAAAAGTGTTTCCTCGTCTCCGTTCTAAATGGCTTACTCCTTATTCTTAAACTGTGTGTGTGGCCCCTGGTTCTGGACTCCCCCAATCTCAGAGAAAACCCACGTGGTCACGGGGAGAACGTGCAAACTCCGTACAGACAGCACCCGTAGTCGGGATCGATCCTGGGTCACCGGCGCTGTGAGGCAGCAACTCTACCGCTGCGCCACCGTGCCCGCCGGAAATTAAAGTTTCGGGATCAGAGTGAATGGTTTCTCTCTCAAATCTTTTGAAGATTTCTAAAGTTAACACATGTTGTACAACTTCAGCTCAATGAAACACCATCTTTTCTGGATAACTCGCTTCAAAATTTAAATCTCGCCCTTCAAAGCAGCCTGGCTATCCAAATCAAATATCGTACATCAAAGGATCTAATGTATGACAATTGATTTATTTTGGGAAACCTAATGACCATAAGCATCATAATTGAGATAGTCTCATCATCTCACAATCTTGCATTAATGGAATTGCAATTGGTAACATGTTTATATCTGGTCAGGGACTCATAAATTGTGTGGTTGATGTTTCAAGAGCTATCCCAATGTAACAAACTAGATACTTTAAACGATTGCAGCATTGCTAATCTATCTCAAAAACACAATAGAACTATTATTAAGGGCCTGTCCCACGAGCATGCGACCTGCATGCGGCCAGCGCGACCAAACCGGAAGCGGGGGCCGCGCGGAGGTCGAGTGAGTGACGTGAAGTTCGAGCGAAGACCGCGGGAAATTCGCGCGTGATGTACGGTGTCGAGACGCTGCAGGCCGTTGCCGCGCAGAATTTTTGAACGGTCAGTTTTTCGGAGCCCCGCGCGCGCGATGTCGGGACCAGCTCCGCACAACGCCATACGGCTCCGGCGATCGAAGTGGGACCGGCCCCGCAAGGCCGTACGGCTCAAGCGACCACGTTAGGTCGCGCTTGCCGCATGTAGTCACATGCTGGTGGGACAGGCCCTTTACTCTATTACTTTCTCCTCCCCTTCTCAGCTCTCCCTCAGTCCTCTCAACTTCTTCCTTTCTTCCTCCTGCCCTCTCCCACCCTCACATCAGTCTGAAGAAGGATTTCGACCTATTTCCTTCGCTCCATAGATGCTGCCTCACCCGCTGAGTTTCTCCAGCATTTTTGTCTACCTTCGATTTTTATGCATCTGCAGTTCCTTCTTAAACGTTACTCTATTTATATTGTGTTTAGAGATACAGCAAGGAAACAGGCCCTTCGGCCCACCGAGTCCGCGCTGACCAGCGATCCCAACACACTAGCACTATCCTATACACACACTAGGGGACAATTTACAATTATACCCAAGCCGATTAGTCTACAAACCTGCACGTCACTGGGGTGCGGGAGGAAACCGGTGCACCCGGAACAAACCCACGCAGGTCACGGGGAGAACGTGCAAACACCGTACAGACAGCGCCCGTAGCCAGGACTGAACCTGGGTCTCTACCACTGCTCCACTGTGAGGCACATGTTCTTTGTGACAATATCTTGGCTGTTTACAGACATCTGAAACTATTCACTATGACAAGTAGGGGTGAACTAAAACATGTAAAAACCTATGACAAACATGTAGAAACAGGAGTCTGAGGAAGGGTCACGAGCCGAAACGTCACCCCTATCCATGTTCTCCAGAGATGCTGTCTGACCTGCTGAGTTACTCCAGCTTTTTGTGTCTATTTTTGGCTCATCTGCGGTTCCTTCCTACACAGCCTGAACTACACAGATTTCCCATTGTACAGAACTCGCTGGTCATGTTGCCCCAGAGTCACGCTTGGTGTCCTGATGTGACTTCATGCAATCTCCTGCAGTGATCAGACACGTTCAAGCGTCTCTTTAAACCTCCCTAATACAAAATAACTATTTCTCATTCCACCACAGTACAGTGGCTCAGCGTAAGAGTTGCTGCCTCACAGCACCAGAGACCCGGGTTCGATCCCGGCTACGGGTGCTGTTTGTACACAATTTGTACATACAGAGAGTGGTGAGTCTGTGGAATTCTCTGCCTCAGAGGGCGGTGGAGGCAGATCCTCTGGATGCTTTCAAGAGAGAGCTAGATAGGGCTCTTAAAAATACTGCCTACCTGCAAACAAGCGCAACACAGCTATATTACAAGGGGGGCTTGTACACTCTGGAGTTTAGAAGGATGAGAGGGTATCTCATTGAAACATATAAGATTGTTAAGAGTTTGGACACGCTAGAGGCAGGAAACATGTTCCCGATGTTGGGGGAGTCCAGAACCAGGGGCCACACAGTTTAAGAATAAGGAGAAAGCCATTTAGAACGGAGACGAGGAAACGCTTTTTCTCACAGAGAGTGCTGAGTCTGTGGAATTCTCTGCCTTGGAGGGCGGTGGAGGCCGGTTCTCTGGATGCTTTCAAGAGAGAGCTAGATAGGGCTCTTAAAGATAGCGGAGTCAGGGGATATGGGGAGAAGGCAGGAACGGGGTACTGATTGGGGATGATCAGCCATGATCACATTGAATGGCGGTGCTGGCTCGAAGGGCCGAATGGCCTACTCCTGCATCTATTGTCTAATGTCCCCGTGACCCACATGGGCTTTCTCCGAGATCCTCAGTTTCCTCCCACACTCCAAAGACGTGCAGGTTTGTAGATTTATAGGCTTGGTACAAATTTAAATTGTCCCCAGTGTGTGTAGGGATAGTGTTAACATGCGGGGATTGCTGGTCAGCGTGGATTCGGTGGGCCGAAGGGCCTGTTTCCACACTGTTTCTCTCAACTAAACTAAACCACTTCCTCCGGTAGCATGTTCCAGATTTCAATTACTGATTGCATAAAAATCTTCATATAATCTAGGAGCAAAACTATGCCATTCGGCCCATCATGTCTACTCCATCATTCAACATGGCTGATCTATCTCTCCCTCCCAACCCAATTCTCCTGCCTTCTCCCCGTAACCCCTGACACCCGTACTAATCAAGAATCTATCAATCTCTGCCTAAAATGGCACAATGGGCTAAGTGTTCGGCTGGCAACCGGAAGGTAGCTGGTTCGAATCCCGCTTGGAGTGCATACTGTCGTTGTGTCCTTGGGCAAGACACTTCACCCACCTTTGCCTGTGTGTGTGGATGTAATTATGTGAAGCACTTTGGGGTCAATGCAAGTTGACTAAAAATGTGCTATATAAATAAAGAAATTTAATTTAAATTTAATTTTAAAAATATCCATTGACTTGGCCTCCACAGCCCTCTGTGGCAATGAATTCCACAGATCCTATGATCAAAGAAATTCCACCCTATCTCCTTTCTAAAGGTACATCCTCTTATTCTGAGGCTGTGCCCTGTGGTCCTAGATGCTCCCATCTTATTCCTTAATTCCACTTTACATAAAACATAGATCATTACAGGATACTGAGGATGGCTCAGCGGTAGAGTTGCTGCCTCACAGAGCCAGAGTCCCAGGTTCGATCCTGTCCACGGGTGCTGTCTGTACGGAGTTTGTATGTTCTCCCCGTGAAAACCGCAAACCTTTTTTTTCCATTGAGTTATGGGTAGCTACTGCTCATGAAGTCACTGATCAGATTACTAGGCCAATTGGTCCTCAGGAAGTTAATAATATAAAATGTACTCCTGTAGCTGGTAATGGCAGGCAGTTATTGTGGCAGTAATGTCAATCAGTGTAAGATGTGTTTTATTGACTGCTTTGTGTTGAGTTCTAAACCCTTTGCCTGGGGGCTTGGGTGAGCTGGGATATTCAGCTTGTTGTGTAATCTTGGTCGCAGAGAGGAACATGGGCAGAGAGAGGAAGCCACTGATGAAAAATGAATCCTCTGGCTGATGACTGCTGTTAAAAAAATGGCCTCTCAGCGCCAGAGACCCGGGTTCGATCCAGACTACGGGCGCTGTCTGTACGGAGTTTGTACGTTCTCCCCGTGACCTGCGTGGGTTTTCTCTGGTGGCGACAATTTACAGAGGGCCGATTAACCTACAAACCCGCACCATGTGGGAAGAAACCGGAGCACCTGGAAGAAACCCACGCGGTCACAGGGATAACGTGCAAACTCCACACAGACAGCACCCGAGGCCAGGATCGAAATCATACTTCAGCGATGCTATGTCAACTCAACGGCGCATTGGAACATAGAAATTAGGTGCAGGAGTAGGCCATTCGGCCCTTCGAGCCTGCACCACCATTCAATATGATCATGGCTGATCATCCAACTCAGTATCCTGTACCTGCCTTCTCTCCATACCCCCTGATCCCTTTAGCCACAAGGGCCACATCGAACTCCCTCTTAAATATAGCCAATGAACTGTGGCCTCAACTACCTTCTGTGGCAGAGAATTCCACAGATTCACCACTCTCTGTGTGAAAAATGTGTTTCTCATCTCGGTCCTAAAAGATTTCCCCCTTATCCTTAAACTGTGTGACCCCTTGTTCTGGACTTCCCCAACATCGGGAACAATCTTCCTGCATCTAGCCTGTCCAACCCCTTAAGAATTTTGTAAGTTTCTATAAGAATTGAGATGAGCATCAGCCTCCTTGCTCTGTGTACAGGGGCCACACACTGGAGCCGCTTGTTCGGTCAGTGCCCGGGTCCAATCCCGTGCCCCAGTCGGGCTGCTCAGTCTGTGCGACGCCAGTCAGTATCCCCGGTACCCACTCCCTCATCCTTATTCCAGTCTATAGTCATGGCCACACATTCACATCTGAGGACTGAGAGAGACTCGCTTCCTGCGCCGAGGAGCGGAAAAGACTGCAAAAAGTAGTAAACACTGCCCAGTCCATCACCGGCTCTGACCTCCCTACCATCGAGGGGATCTATCGCAGTCACTGCCTCAAAAAGGCTGGCAGCATCATCAAGGACCCACACCATCCTGGCCACACACTCATCTCCCCGCTACCTTCAGGTAGAAGGTACAGGAGCCTGAAGACTGCAACATCCAGGTTCACGAATAGCTACTTCCCCACACCCATCAGGCTATTAAACTCAACTCATACAAAACTCTGAACCTTAATAGCCCATTATCTGTTTATTTGCACTTTATCAGTTTTATTTATTCATGTGTGTATATATTTATACAATGGTATATGGACACACTGATCTGTTCTGTATTCATGCCGTCTATGTTCTGTTGTGCTGAAGCAAAGCAAGAATTTCATTGTCCTATCTGGGCCACATGACAATAAACTCTCTTGAATCCTTGAATCTTGAAGGCTCTCGACCCGAAACGTCACCCATTCCTTTAGTTTAGTTTAGAGATATAGTATGGAAACAGGCCCTTCAGCCCACCGGGTCCGTGCCGACCAGCGACCCCCGCACAATAAGACCATCCTGCACACACTAGGGACAATTTACTCATACACCAAGCCAATTAACCTACAAACCTGCACGTCTTTGGAGTGTTGGAGGAAACATAGAAACATAGAAAATAGGTGCAGGAGTAGGCCATTCGGCCCTTTGAGCCTGCACCATTCGCCATTCAATATGATCATGGCTGATCATCCAGCTCAGTATCCCATCCCTGCCTTCTCTCCATACCCCCTGATCCCTTTAGCCACAAGGGCCACATCTAACTCCCTCTTAAATATAGCCAACGAACTGTGGCCTCAACTACCTTCTGTGGCAGAGAATTCCACAGATTCACCACTCTCTGTGTGAAAAATGTTTCCCTCATCTCGTCAGGACACTGAAGATTTCGGAGAAAACCCACGCGGTCAGGGGGAGAACGTACAGAAAAGCACCCGTAGTCGGGATCGAACCCGGGTCCCCGGCGCTGCAAGCACTAAAAGGCAGCAACTCTGCCGCTGCGCCAGCGTGCCAGAGATGCTGCCCGTCCCGCTGAGTTACTCCAGCATTTTGCGTCTTATATCCGGTACAAACCAGCATCTGCAGTTCCTTCCTGCACATCCTGACAAACCTCCACTGCATCCTCTTCAAAAGCTTCGAAGTTAGTATAGCGGCAGTTATTAAAGTGTGTATCTACACAATATTTATGGCGACGGGTTTGGCTTAATTTCTGGGCAACGTGATGGGCGCCATCAAGATGTTTGCTGATGTACGAGAATTCACACATGAGAAGATTATATTGGAATGGAAAAATCAATAACATAATATTAACGCTACTTGCCTGCATACTGAGCAGTTGGACTGGATCACAAAGAACCTTCAACTGTCCTTGAGTTTACTTTGAGAGATACAGTGCGGAAACAGGCCATTCGGCCCACCGAGTCCGTGTCAACCAGCGATCCCCCTGTACGCTAACTCGATCCTAAGCACACTAGGGACAATTTACAGGTAGGCAAAAGTGCTGGAGAAACTCAGCGGGTGCAGCAGCATCTATGGAGCGAAGGAAATAGGCAACGTTTCGGGCCGAAACCCGGAAGGGTTTCGACCCGAAACGTTGCCTATTTCCTTCAGAGTTTTGGCCCGAAACGTGGCCTATTTCCTTCAGGGTTTCGGCCCGAAATGTGGCCTATTTCCTTCAGGGTTTCGACCCGAAACGTTGCCTATTTCCTTCAGGGTTTCGACCCGAAACGTGGCCTATTTCCTTCGATCCATAGATGCTGAGTTTCTCCAGCACTTTTGTCTACCTTCGATTTTCCAGCATCTGCAGTTCCTTCTTAAACGGGGACAATTTGCAATTTTACCGAAGCCAATTAACCTACAAACCTGTATGTCTTTGGAGTGGGGGAAGGTAACCAGAGCACCCGGAGAAAACCCACGTGGTCACGGGGAGGGTGTACAAACTCAGTCCCGCCTGGACCTATGTGTTGCTAAACTCTTTAACTCCCCTTCCCATTCCCACACCGACCTTTCTGTCCAAGTCCACACTGACCATCTATCACCAAATCACATGAGGTCTCGACCCAAAACGTTGCCTATGTCCTTCGCTCCATAGATGCTGCTGCACCCGCTGAGTTTCTCCAGCACTTTTGTCTACCAACACGACTTTTAGGTTCAATAATAGTCTTGGAGAAACTAGCCACCTTGATGGTGAATATGTCACAACCCTGCCTCCTTGACATCTCCAATACGATGCCTTTCATACTGTTGAAGATACTACAACAGATTAAAGACAGAAGGGTCTCATAGAAACATAGACAATAGGTGCAGGAGTAGAGGCCATTCGGCCCTTCGAGCCTGCACCGCCATTCAATATGATCATGGCTGATCATCCTGTACCTGCCTTCTCTCCATACCCCCTGATCCCTTTAGCCACAAGGGCCACATCTAACTCCCTCTTAAATATAGCCAATGAACTGTGGCCTCAACTACCTTCTGTGGCAGAGAATTCCACAGATTCACCACTCTCTGTGTGAAAAATGTTTTTCTCATCTCGGTCCTAAAAGATTTCCCCCTTATCCTTAAACTGTGACCCCTTGTTCTGGACTTCCCCAACATCGGGAATAATCTTCCTTCATCTAGCCTGTCCAACCCCTTAAGAATTTTGTAAGTTTCTATAAGATCCCCCCTCTCAATCTTCTAAATTCTAGCGAGTACAAGTCGAGTCTATCCAGTCTTTCTTCATATGAAAGTCCTGACATTCCAGGAATCAGTCTGGTGAACCTTCTCTGTACTCCCTCTATGGCAAGAATGTCTTTCCTCAGATTAGTCTCGACCCGAAACGTCACCCATTCCTTCTCTCCAGAGATGCTGCCCGTCCTGCTGAGTTACTCCAGCATTTTGTGTCTATCTTCAGAATAAACACACTGGCATTCACCGCCATTTCCGCTTAATAGCCATTGGACCCTGAATCCTCCCGTCAACAACTTCCGTGTCAGATTTGCTTTGCTCTTTACAATTTGTCGATAGACGTTGGCTATCACCCACGTGTGATTAACCTCAATGTTTTTGGCGGTCTCAAGAACGACAACTGTAGTTTTAAACTGATCATTATTCGAAAGTTCGGTTTTCAGTACACAGGTTCTCTAGACACGTCTGGCCATATCGGTGGTCAGCGCTGAATCTCCGCCCAAAAGCAAAACTGCGCAGAAACAAGCAGCCCCTCACGTAACCGCGGCTTCCGAACGCTGGGTTCGATACCTGCGTGCGCTACAATTTACTGTTTCCAAATATTTAGAATTCTGAATGTTGAATTGGAATCGGTTATCAGCCTAAACTCGTTCATTACCTGCCGCTACCCGCTCATATTTAAATTGACGTTTGTCGGGAAAAAAAACAGATTGAAAGCCTTCCAACGCTGCTTTTATGGAACGTTGATGTTGCCTTGTATAATACGATACGATACAATACAACTTTATTTATACCAGGGTGGAAATTGATTCGCCAACACTCATAAAAACACAAAATACATGAAATTATGTCAACCTGATGTTAAAAATGTTAACCTGCCATCAAATCAAAAACATCCCTGAAAATGATTCCGAAACTGATTTTTTACCAAATTGAATGTTCATATCTGTAGGGCGGAAGCAAAAGCAACTAAAGCTTTTCACTCCACTCTATGGTTGGTAAGATTTTGATTTTCTTTCAAAAATCTTTACCCGTATTTTCGTTCCTTCAATTCCAGATTCTGGTTCTTCCCCAAATGTAATTGTGTATCGCAGGTGGCATGATGTCAGAGACCAGGGACCTCTGGAATTCCCTCCCTAATTCCTTCCACCTCTCTGCCTTCCTTTCCTCCTTCAAAGTTCTTTCTTAAAGGCCAGCTGTGAGACTAATCTTTAGAATCTTTCCCTTCAGCTGTCTGCTGTAATTGCTTTTCTCATTGATGCTTCAGCTTCTTCATCCGTTCCTGGCATGTTGGACATCACTTGTTGGATGTTGCAAGTTCTTGAAATTCTTACCTGTAAAGTGGCAAGATTTCCCTACAGCCATCAGGCTATTAAACACTTATTTCCTGCAGCCATCGGGCTATTAAACACTTATTTCCTGCAGCCATCAGGCTATTAAACACTTATTTCCTGCAGCCATCAGGCTATTAAACACAAGAATGAATAAGCTCGGAGCTCTGAACTGCAAAAGACTACATTATTATTTCACTATATTTGATATTTATTGAACATTTTTTCCCCCATTGTCTACTATGTTTACATATTTACATATTCTGTGCTGCAGCAGCAAGTAAGAATTTCATTGCCCCATCCGGGACATATGACAATAAAACACTCTTGACTCACGCCAAGTCGGCATGGTGGCGCAGCGGTAGAGTTGCTGCCTTGCAGTGCCAGAGTCCCGGGTTCAATCCCAACTATGGGTGTGTGTGGGTTCAGACAGCACACATGGTCAGGATGGAACCCGGGTCTCTGGCGCTGTAAGACAGCAATTCCGACACCTTATCAAATACTTCTTCAACATAGCATCAAGCTATAACCATATAACAATTACAGCACGGAAACAGGCCATCTCGGCCCTTCTAGTCCGTGCCGAACACTTATTCTCCCCTAGTCCCATCTACCTGCACTCAGACCATAACCCTCCATTCCTTTCCCGTCCATATAACTATCCAATTTATTTTTAAATTATAAATGACTGATCTATTTTTGCCTCTAAATCCCATTTTCAAAGGTTCATAAGTGATAGGAGCAGAATTAGGCCATTCGGCCCATCAAATCTACTCCGCCAAGATGGGTTCATTTAATACGACTTACCTTTCACAAATCTGTGTTGTCAATAGCTTGTTATGATTTTTTTTTTTATTGATAATGCCATCACAAATTCAGCTTTCAAAACTAATTTACGAGAATGGAATTGCATTAAAAGGGAAGGAGACGTCGAAGCCTAACACGTTTGTAATGACCCGTTCACATCTAATGGGCCTGTTTATTGGCGCGGATGTTGCTCTGCCGCAAAGTGCCCCATTTCGGCACAAAGTGGTTTGAAGGAAGATTGAAGAGAGCAATTTCATGGATTAGACTCAAGAGACAGCATTGGACAGCCACAGGTTGTGTCTTCGGGGGTGGGGAGGAGGGGGGCATGAAGATGTGAATCTGGGGAACAAAAAACCATGCGATATTAAAACGTCGTGATGAAAGAAAATACTTGAACATCATTGACTTAAGTTTTGTGTGGGAAGGAACTGCAGACGCTGGTTTACACCAAAGATAGACACAAAACGCTGGAGTAACTCAGCGCGACAGGCAGCATCACTGGGTAGAAGGAATGGGTGACGTTTCGGGTCGAGACCCTTCTTCAGACGCGAAAGGGCCTCGACCTGAAACACCAGGGAGGTAGTTGAGGCTGTGATCATCTCAACATTTAAGAAACAGTTAGACAAATACATGGATAGGACAAGTTTGGAGGGATATGGGTCAAACGCGGGCATGTGGGACTAGATTGATTTTCTCATCTCGGTCCTAAAAGACTTCCCTCTTATCCTTAAACTGTGACCCCTAGTTCTGGACTTCCCCAACATCGGGAACAATCTTCCTGTATCTAGCCTGTCCAACCCCTTAAGAATTTTGTAAGTTTCTATAAGATCCCCCCTCAATCTTCTAAATTCTAGCGAGTACAAGCCGAGTCTATCCAGTCTTTCTTCATATGAAAGTCCTGCCATCCCAGGAATCAGTCTGGTGAACCTTCTCTGTACTCCCTCTATGGCAAGAATGTCTTTCCTCAGATTGGGAGACCATTCGATCTTGACCGATCTATTTTTGCCCCTAAACCCCATTCTCAAAAGTTCATAAGTGATAGGAGCAGAATTAGGCCATTCGGCCCATCAAGTCAAGGTGGATTCTTTCAAGTGCTTAGTGTTTGCTGAGCAAGGTATCGCCTCTGAGTCAGAAAGCTGTAGGTTTTAAGTCCCACTGCAGAAACTAGGCTCCTACATAGTGCAGAGAGTGCGTTGTTAAACTGAGACCATATTTATCCCCTCAGGTGGCCAGAATAGATCCCATGGCTCAGGGAACAGAGGAATCTATCGCTCAGTGAGTGAGGCTAACACCAGATTACAATTCATTGGAGCGCGCGCTGTGAAAATTGCCGGCAATCTGTACTAAATGAGGGTGGTGACTACATGAGGGATATTGTCATTGTGCTGCTCTTTGGGACATGCTGAGGGTGGGAATCACAGTCATGAGTACAAGACTCTTCATAAGAAGCTGGAGAAGACAGCAAATACTGAATTACCGAATTAGCTTAACACCGACAAGTCTCAGGAGTTAGTGGTGGACTTTAGGAGGAGAGGAGCAGCCTGTCCCCTGTCCCCTGTCTCCATCAAGGGTGTGGATTGCGGTTTACCAAGGTGTACAAGGACAAGTGGAATTCTCTGCCTCAGAGGGCGGTGGAGGCCGGTTCTCTGGATGCTTTCAAGAGAGAGCTGGATAGAGCTCTTAAAGATAGCGGAGTCAGGGGATATGGGGAGAAGGCAGGGACGGGGTACTGATTGTGGATGATCACAGTGAATGCTGGTGCTGGATCGAAGGGCCGAATGGCCTACTCCTGCACCTATTGTCTATTGTGCGGGGATGATCGGCATGGATTTGCTGTCTCTGCGCTGTATGTCTAAACTAAACTAAACTACTGTTGTTAAACACAAAAATACTGGAGAAACTCAGCGGGTGCGGCAGCATCTATGGAGCGAAGGAATAGGTGACGTTTCGGGCCGAGACCAGGAAGCATCTATGGAGCGAAGGAATAGGTGACGTTTCGGGTTGAGACCAGCAAGCATCTATGGAGCGAAGGAATAGGTGACGTTTCGGGTCGAGATCAGCAAGCATCTATGGAGTGAAGGAATAGGTGACGTTTCGGGTCGAGACCAGGAAGCATCTATGGAGCGAAGGAATAGGTGACGTTTCGGGTCGAGACCCTTCCGGGTCTCGACCCGAAACGTCACCTATTCCTTCGCTCCATAGATGCTGCCTCACCCGCTGAGTTTCTCCAGCATTTTTGTCTACATTCAATTTTTTCCAGCATCTGCAGTTCCTTCTTGAACAACTGTTGAAGTCATTTAATCTCGCGATTTCCTAATACAATGTTCAAATTACTTTCTCAAAGATCTGATTTACTCCTGCAATTACAACAGCGTTGCCTGAGTGTAATATATGTACTGTGCTAGGACGTGTAGCGGTCTCGTGACAGATGTTTCTATATCAAACAGTCCTGGTATCGGGAGTGAACTTGCAGGCACCGTAGATCAAATACAAATTCCTTCCTTATTTAATTTTCATTCATCAAAAAGAAATGGTCTTTGTTTAGACGAACATAATGCGAGCGTGATCAGGCTGCTAAGAGGAATTGCTGTCTTATGATCGATCCTATCAACCGATCAGTTACCCTGCCCTCTGTGAGTGTAGTTTCGTTTATTGTCACGTGTACCGAGGTACAGTGGTGGTAGGATGGTGGTTGCGTGCTATCCAGTCAAAGGTTCAGATTCAGATTCAGATTTCAGATTCAAACCTTATTGTCATTGTCAGTGTACAGTACAGAGACAACGAAATGCAGTTAGCATCTCCCTAGAAGAGCGACATAGAATATGAGCTATAAATAAATATATTTACGTACTTACAGTCGTAGTAGTGCAATTTTTTCTGGTGGAAGGAGTGTCCGGGGGGGGGAGGTGACTGGCAGTCACCGAGGTACGTTGTTGAGTAGAGTGACAGCCGCAGGGAAGAAGCTGTTCCTGGACCTGCTGGTCCGGCAACGGAGAGACCTGTAGCGCCTCCCGGATGGGAGGAGGGTAAACAGTCCATGGTTGGGGTGAGAGCAGTCCTTGGCGATGCTGAGCGCCCTTCGCAGACATCGCTTGCTTTGGACAGACTCAACGGAGGGGAGCGAGGAACCGCCAAAGAAAAGACTATCACATGACAATCGTCGACAGTGCAGCGTTAAAAGATAAAAGGTAGACCATTTAGTGCAAGATATAACGTTGAAGTTCGATTAAGTAGGAATGAAGATAGTCCGAGGGTCTCCAAGACTCCATGGGAGGTCAGGACCGCTCTCTAGTTGGTGGTAGGATGGTTTAGTTGCCTGATAACAGCTGGGTAGAAACTGTCCCTGAATCTGGAGGTGTGTGTTCAAATCTCTGTACCCCCTCTTGCCCGATGGGAGAGGGGAGAAGAGGGAGTGGTCTTTAGTTATGCTGGTGGGAGGGAGGTTGGGTTGTGTGCTGTTGTGTGCTGTTGTCTTCATTGGGTTGGGGGGCACTAGCATTTAGCCAGAGAGCCCATGGGGATATCCTCCTATATGAGGGGGGGGGGGGGAAGAGGAAAGGAAGAGGCGGAGATAGTGGGCTGTGGGAGAGCTGGGAAGGGGAGGGGAAGGAGGGAGAAAGCAGGGACTACCTGAAATTGGAGAAATCAGTGTTCATACCACTGGGGTGTAAACTACCCAAGCGAAATATGAGGTGCTACTCCTCCAATTTGAGGTGGGACCCACTCTGGCCATGTCAAAGCTAGCCAGATGATCAAGGAAGGTTGGAGCCCACAATGGTCCATTGTTGGCTGTGAGGCAGGTGATAACGAGTGGATACAAACAGCGAAACTACACAGTGAGACTAGTACAACGTCAGTTGGAAAAATCTGGTTAGGATAAATTCTGGAGCTCTGGAAATACTGGATTAGCGACTTGTAAATGACTCAAAACTGCCTAAAGTCCAACGTTTGACAATAATTCCCTGTAACTATAACTGTGAAATGACACAAGCTAGAATTGCAAGATCCATGTTGCAAGCATAATTACAAAATGTTATGAAAATATATTATTATTCATAAAATATTTCACGTTATGAGTAATTTAAAGTATTACAACATATCCTGATTTAAATATATTTGCATCTTAATTAAAGTTGTGAAAGCGTTTAATTTTAATCATTTTTACGCTCAAAATAAACTATTTTCATAACCAGTGATGAGAGTTTATTAGCAGCTAAAGCTGAGCAACGCTTCTTAGTTCCTCAATAAAAAAAGTTTGAAGCTATTCACAAGTTTGGAGTCCAGTTTTCCCAGAGTTCAATCCTAAATTCAGTTTCTGAAGACTAACATCAGTTAGAAGATAGACACAAAAAGCTGGAGTAACTCAGCGGGACGGGCAGCATCTCTGGAGAGAAGGAATGGGTGACGTTTCGGGTCGAGACCTGTCTTCAGACTGAGAGTCCAGCGATAGGCAAACGAGAGATATAGACGGTGATGTGGAGAGATAAAGAACAATGAATGAAAGATATACAAAAAAGCATTGATAAAGGAAACTGGCCGTTGTTGGCTGTTTGTTGGGTGAGAATGAGAAGCTGGTGCGACTTGGGTGGGGGAGGGATGGAGAGAGAGAGGGAATGCCGGGGTTACTTGAAGTTAGAGAAATCAATATTCCTTCTCTCGGGAGGAGAGAAACCCACGTGGTCACAGGGGAGAACGTACAAACTCCACACAGACAGCACCCCAGGTCAGGATCGAATCCGGGTCTCTGGCGCTGTGAGGCAGCAGCTCTACCCGCTGCGCCCACTGTTTTTATAGGAGTAATATCCAAAAGGCTGAGAAATCGGTTTCCTCCCACATCCCAAAGACTTAGAAACATAGAAACATAGAAAATAGGTGCAGGAGTAGGCCATTCGGCCCTTCGAGCCCCACACCGACATTCAATATGATCATGGCTGATCATCCAACTCAGTATCCTGTACCTACCTGTACAGGTTTGTAGGTTGTGTTTAAGAAGGAACTGCAGATGCTGGAAAACCGAAGGTACACAAAAAAGCTGGAGAAACTCAGCGGGTGCAGCAGCATCTATGGAGCGAAGGAAAAAGGCAACGTTTCGGGCCTTCTAGGGTTTCTCCAGCTTTTTTGTGTACCTCAGGTTTGTAGGTTATTTGGCTTGGCAAAATTGTAAATTGTAAATTGTCCCTAGTGTGTGTAGGATAGTGTTAGTGTGCGGGGATCGCTGGTCGGTGCGGACTCGGTTGGGCCGAAGGGCCTGTTTCCGCGCTGTATCTCTAAACTAAACTAAAAAACTCTTTCAATGAACTGCGGTGTAATTTCTCCTGCAACGTGCAGTGATGTTATATATAAATTCTACGGCATAGTAAGTCTCAGCTACTTACAACAGTCAGGAGGTGTAATAGATGGGGGTTGTGGTGATGCTGCAAATCTCTCTGTATTTTTTCATGTTCACACTATATATGAATTTATTAACTCTGAAACAAGAATAATATATTTAGAATTGCTTTTACCTTGATAATGGCCAGTGTTTGGATATAGCTATCGTCTGCTCATCTTTCTGAAGATTAGTTTGTTTCCCAGCCACTGCTCAAGAGAATGGTAATGAAACACAATCAGTCACATTAAAACACACTTCCCAGATCTATTAATCAGATACGGAGAACATATGATATAAGTTACTCTAATGTACTGGCTTAGTATAGTCATTATCGCACAAAATCAGTTCATCAGAGATATATAAAGATTTGCATGTTATCAGGTATGTTGTTTAGTTCAGTTTAGTTTAGAGATACAGCGCGGAAACAGGCCCTTCGGCCCACCGGGTCTGTGCCGACCAGCGATCCCCGCACACTAACACTATCCTACACACACTAGGGACAATTTTTTACATTTACGCCAAGCCAATTAACCTACACACCTGCAAGTTTTTGGAGTGTGGGATGAAACCGAACATCTTGGAGAAAACCCACGCAGGTCACGGGGAGAACGTGCAAACTCCGTACAGACAGCACCCGTAGTCGGGATGGAACCCGGGTCTCTGGCGCTGTGAGGCAGCAACTCTACCGCTGCGCCACCGTGACCGCACAACGTATGTTGTTGAAATATAAGAGGCACAAGGAACTGCAGATGCTGGAATCTTGAGCAAAACGCAAAGTGCTGGAGGAACTCAGCCGGTCAGGCAGCATCTGTGGAGGGAATGGACAGGCAACGTTTTGGATTGAATGGTTTAATGGCATTTTGTGAGCATATTAATAATTCAAACCAAAGCGTTGCCTATCCATTCCTTCCACAGATGCTGCCTGTCCCACTGAGTTATTCCAGCACTTTGAGTTTTGTGAAAATATAATTCGGGCTGAAAATGTACTCAAGATAGATACAAAACGCTGGAGGGCGGCAGGGTGGTGCAGCGGTAGAGTTGCTGCCTCACAGCGCCAGAGACCCGGGTTCCATCCCGACTACGGGTGCTGTCTGTACGGAGTTTGTACGTTCTCCCGTGACCTGCGTGGGTTTTCTCCGGGTGCTCCGGTTTCCTCCCGCACTCCAAACACATGCAGGTTTGCAGGTTAATTGGCTTCTGTAAATTTGTAAATTGTCCCTAGTGTGTGTGAAGCCGCTGTCCCACTTAGGAGACCTAAACAGCAGCCTCTGGTGACCTTGACCTTGCAAATCAATGCCGAGGTGACCTGCAACCTCCTACCACCTCCCACGCACATGTTGAAAACCTTCCTCGACTATGAAGAAAACCGGCTTCGACTAGACCTGCCACAAAAAAATGATCGATGTTTAAAACGACAACCTATTTGTAGTCGAGGCCGGTTTTAATCACGATGAAAAAATAGCAGCAACCCTAGATGAAGCCTCGACCACGCGGAAACCACTTTCCACCATTAGGGAGAGTGACCAAAACCTCCGGTGACCTCATGGAAACCTTGGGTGGCGGGCAAGGTCACCAGAGGTTGCTGTTTAGGTCTCCTAAGTGGGACAGGGGTTTAAGATAGTGTAAGCGTGCGGTGATCGCTGGTCGGTGTGCGGACTCGGTGGGACGAATCGCCCATTTCCGCGCTGCACATCGAAACTAAACTGAGGTAAACTCAGCAGATTAGGCAACATTCCTGGAGATCAAATTGAAAATGCGCAAAGATTAAAAAGATGCTCTCTGCTTGCCAAGGAGGAAGGAAATTAGCAATCTTACGTGATGCTATTATTCCACGTACTGTTTCAATTTTATAAGGATTGAAATTATGAGTGTGTTATTGTTGTGTGTCTCAGATAGAACAATGAAATTCATACTTGCAGCAGACAACACAATATGTAAATATAGTACACTGTAAACAATATAATCGGGGGTGAAAAAAGTTTAATGTGTATATATACACACGCACATGTACATATAAAAATCATACACAAAAATTGTAGGAAGTTACAATGCTAAATGTACTATCTTCCAAGATGAATTCCCTACTTTCTTGTCAATTCCTTGCCTTTGAATTTTGTGATTTTTGCTTTAATCAGAAGGGTTTGTGTGGGAGTCTGTCACACATTTATTTTTCTACAACGTTAGGGTGAGTGCAGGATGTTTCTCAGACAAAAGTCGTTCACCATCCAAGCCGATGCTTCTGATGGCAAACAAGTTGCTGTGAAAACTAAATGTTTAAGAAGGAACTGCAGATGCTGGAAAACCGAAGGTAGACAAAAATGCTGGAGAAACTCAGCGGGTGCAGCAGCATCTATGGAGCGAGGGAAATAGGCAACGTTTCGGGCCGAAACCCGGAAGGGTTTCGACCCGAAACGTTGCCTATTTCCTTCAGGATTTCGGCCTGAAACGTTGCCTATTTCCTTCAGGATTTCGGCCTGAAACGTTGCCTATTTCCTTCAGGATTTCGGCCTGAAACGTTGCCTATTTCCTTCGCTCCATAGATGCTGCTGCACCCGCTGAGTTTCTCCAGCATTTTTGTCTACCTGCTGTAAAAACTTAAGTTGCTTCGGTGAAAAAACGGAAACGGTTAATATTTCAGTTCCTCATTACTAGGAGATGGAGATTAAATTGCTGAACTTTTGGTGACATTTTTGTGAAAAACACTATTTAATAATCGATCAATAATAACCCTTATAGATCTCAAGAGAAATGTCACGTAACATCGTAGAGTCGTAGAGACATTCGGCACGGAAACAGGCCCTTCGGCCCAACTTGCCCATGCCGACCAAGATGTCCCATCCACACTATGTGTAGCAAAGAACTGCAGAAGCAGGTTTAAATCGAAGGTGGACACAAAATGCTGGAGTAACTCAGCGGGGCATGCAGCATCACTGGAGAGAAGGAATGGGTGATGTTTCTGTGACATCGCCAATTCTTTCTCTCCAGAGATGCTGCCTGTCCCGCTGAGTTACTCCAGCATTCTGTGCCTATGCCCATCTACACTAGCACCACCTGCCCGAGTTTGTTCCTTAGAAAGTAGGAGGAATTTCTTTAAAAAGATGAGGAGGAATTTCTTTAGAAAGGAGATAAGGAGGAATCTATTTATTAGTGAGGAGATGAGGAAATTCTTTAGTCAGAATGTGAAACTCATTGCCACAGACGTCTGTGGAGGCCAAGTCATTGGGTGTTTTTAAGGCAGAGATAGATAGATTCTTGATTAGTACGGGTGTCAGGGGTTATGGGGAGATGGCAGGAGAATGGGGTTAAGAGGGATAGATGCTGCCTCACCCGCTGAGTTTCTCCAGCATTTTTGTCTACCCTTGATTATTCCAGCATCTGCAGTTCCATCTTAAAGATTGCAGGCCAAGCAATGTGATGAGTTAGCTGGGAGTTTGTTATCAGTTTATGTTGGCAAAAATCTCTGAAGCCAAGTTTCATTGAATAAACGGCAATCAATTCTGCTATAAACTGCCGTTGATTAGATCGGTATTAGCAAGCAGTGAATGAATGTCATTTAATCAATTTAATTCTGGACAGCTTCATAATGAACATGATCTCATCTTGCCATTGCATAATGTTGCCAATATGTTGGCTCGCAATGTAACTACCTTCTCCAAAGGTTTGTCAGTTTATCACCGTTAAGGGGCTGTCCCACTGTACGAGGCAATTCAAGAGCTCTCCCATGTTTTAAAAAAAAAATCAAACTCGTGGTAAGCACGGAGAATGAACGTAGCGGGTACGTCGGAGCTCGGGGACGTCTCTTAGCGGCTCGTAACGCTAACGGCAGGTACTCGGGAAACACGGTAAACTCGCAAAGACTTGTGGTGATTTTTCAACATGTTGAAAACATGCCCACGAGAGCCCCGAGTACCTACGAGCGGCCATTACTGTGGTTCTCAGAGTTCGAATCATGGGAAACTCCGGAGAACTCTTGAATTAGCTCGTACAGTGGGACAGCCCCATTATCTTTTTGGCATATCTTTCGTGGACTCAAAATGCTGGAGTAACTCAGCGGGCCAGGCAGCATCTCTGGAAAGAAGGAATGGGTGACGTTTCGGGTCGAGACCCATGAAACATAGAAACATAGACAACAGGTGCAGGAGTAGGCCATTCGCCCCTTCGAGCCAGCACCGCCATTCAACATGATCACGGCTGATCATCCACAATCAGTACCCCGTTCCTGCCTTCTCCCCATATCCCTTGATTCTGTTAGCCCTGAAATCTAACTCCAGAACAAATCCAGAACAAGGGGTCACAGTTTAAGGATAAGGGGGAAATCTTTTCGGACCGAGATGAGGAAAACATTTTTCACACAGAGAGTGGTGAACCTGTGGAATTCTCTGCCACAGAAGGTAGTTGAGGCCACAGTTCATTGGCTATATTTAAGAGGGAGTTAGATTTGGCCCTTGTGGCTAAAGGGATCAGGGGGTATGGAGAGAAGGCAGGTACAGGATACTGAGTTGGATGATCAGCCATGATTATATTGAATGGCGGTGCAGGCTCGAAGGGCCGAATGGCCTACTTCTGCACCTATTTTCTATGTTAACTCTCTCTTGAGAGAGAGAGAGAGAGATACACACACACACACATCTAGACTGAGGGTGGAAGCCTTTTAAAAATAGCAAACTCCTCGATGAGTAACAGCTCTCTAATGTTGGCTGAACTAACCTGTAATTTTCAATGCACTTAGTGTGGGCTTGTCACTGCCAACCTCAGTGTGAATCGATGTATTAAACTCAATTGTCCCATTATTCACAAGGTCGTGTTGCAAACATGTCGGGTGGAAAGGCCAACTGGATCTATTCTGCTGCCGATGGCAATAAATGGAAAGGTGCGGTGGCGAACAGCTTGATAGCAAGGACCTAATTAGTGGTGTGTGATCAGTCCGGTCTGAAGAAGGGTCTCGACCCGAAACATCGCCCATTCCTTCTCTCCGGAGATGCTGCCCGTCCCGCTGAGTAATGCCTCTGTCCCACTTAAAGGAAACCTGAACGGAAACCTCTGGAGACTTTGTGCCCCACCCAAGGTTTCCGGAAATAGGTGACGTTTCGGGTCGAGACCAGGAAGCATCTATGGAGTGAAGGAATAGGTGACGTTTCGGGTCGAGACCCTTCCGGGTCTCGACCCGAAACGTCGCCTATTCCTTCACTCCATAGATGCTGCCTCACCTGCTGAGTTTCTCCAGCACTTTTGTCTACCTTCCAAACTATCATTTGTTACGGTGGTTAAGGAAATCCCCAAAGTTCACACTAATGCCCCTGTCCCACTTAGGAAACCTGAATGGAAACCTCTGGAGACTTTGCGCCCCACCCAAGGTTTCCGTGCGGTTCCCGGAGGTTTTTGTCAGTCTACCTACCTGCTTCCACTACCTGCAACCTCCGGCAATCACCTGGAACCGCACGGAAACCTTGGGTGGGGGCGCAAAGCCTCCAGAGGTTTCCGTTCAGGTTTCCTAAGTGGGACAGGGGCATTATTACTCCAGCATTTTGTGTCTGTTTCAGTTCAAGTGCTTGCAGGAGGAACTTGTTTATTCTCAACTTCATTACCACAGGGTGATAAATCACAGCTGAGTCAAAGTGGTTCAGGCAATCAGAATAAAGGGCGTTGATTGGCAATTAAACCCACAGGTTCTATAAATAAGATACAATGATCAATGCAAATGATCAATCAGATTCCAGCTGAATTACTGGCATTGCTATCATCAATCAGACTGAACTGAAGAAGGGTCTGGACCTGAAGCGTCACCTATTCCCTCTCTCCAGGGATGCTGCTGTTCCTGCTGAGTTACTCCAGCAACTTCTGTCTATCTTTGGCACGGATCGATATTATTTGGAGAGAAGGAAGTGTTCATCGTTGTAGGCTGTGGGCCGCGGAGCTTTTTCGTTCAAGTTCGTGACCCAAATCCCGCAACTTGAATCACTGAATTTTTAACATATTTTGTAAAAATGTTACAGCAATCGTCCCTGAAACTCATCGAGAACAAAACCGACAGATATTTGTAAAATAGGAGAAAAACCTCCAGTAGTAATTGACCAATCCATGCACGTTTGACATTGGACAATTGGCGTCCAACCTCAATCACGGACTTTGGTTTATGGTCGCTAGGCATCGAGGACTCTGGGAGCAGGCTGCCTCCTAATGACATCGCAACAATAATAATAATGGATGGGATTTATATAGCGCCTTTCTAATACTCAAGGTGCTTTACATCGCATTATTCATTCACTCCTCAGTCACACTCGGTGGTGGTAAGCTACTTCTGTAGCCACAGCTGCCCTGGGGCAGACTGACGGAAGCGTGGCTGCCAATCTGCGCCTACGGCCCCTCCGACCACCACCAATCACTCACACACATTCACACGCAGGCAAAGGTGGGTGAAGTGTCTTGCCCAAGGACACAACGACAGTATGCACTCCAAGCGGGATTCGAACCGGCAACCTTCCGGTTGCCAGCCGAACACTTAGCCCATTGTGCCATCTGTCGTCCCACAACAATGGCAAGTTCTCCAAGGAATACAGGTAATGCCAACCTTGCTGATAATTTTGTTTTACAGTTGATTTATCTTTGTAAAGTCACCATGTGGCCTGTTGAATAAAAATGATAAATAATGGGGCTGTCCCACTTGTACGAGTTAATTCCAGAGTTCTCCCGAATTTCCACTGGTTCGAACTCGGAGAATTACGGGGGATAATGGCCGCTCGTGGGTACTCGAGGCTCTCGTGGACATTTTTACCAACATGTTGAAAAATGTTCACGAGCTACTGCGTTTCCCGAGTACCTGCCGCTAGCGTTACGGGCCGCTAAGAGACGTCCCCGAGCTCCGACGTACCCGCTACGTACATTCTACGTGCTTACCACGAGTTTGAATTTTTTTTAAACTCTGGAGAGCTCTTGGGTAAACTCGTACAGTGGGACAGGCCCTTTAGATTCAGTCGGTCAGAAGTTGGTTGTGTTGTCGGTAGGCCGGTGGATGCTGCGAAGGATCGGTCGGGCTGTCCTATATAGTAATTTTATATATACTCCTCCCCAGAGTCTGTAGCAAGGGGAACTGCAAAGACTGGAAAACAAAAGTTGAATATAATTATTACTGATTTTAAAAGCTAACATGCGTAACCCATTTTGACAGCTAACTTTATTTTCTTAATTTTAAAGTGGTCGCCTGCCTTTATTACAACATTAATCATTCAAATAAGTTGCAAGTGAGAGAGTGACTGCTTGTATTAACTGACTAAGGGATTACTTTGAAACATCGGAACTGATTTTATTTTAACAGCCCTGAGACATTAATATTGCTATAAAATCATAAGAGGAATAGATCGGGTAGACGCACAGAGTCTCGTGCCCAGAGTAGGGGAATCGAGGGCCAGAGAACATAGGTTTAAGGTGAAGGGGGAAAGATTTAATAGGAATCTGAGGGGTAACTTTATCCACACAGAGGGCAGTGGGTGTATGGAACAAGCTGCCAGAGGAGGTAGTTGAGGCTGGGACTATCCCAGCGTTTAAGAAGCATGTAGATGGGTACATGGATAGGACAGGTTTCGAGAGATATGAACCCTATGTTGGCAGGTGGGTCTAGTGTAGCTGGGACATGTTGGCCGGTATGGGCAAGTTGGGCCGAAGGGCCTGTTTCCACACTGACCCATGTGTCCCTGAGATGTTGGAGGAAACAGTCAGTGTGGAAACCCATGTAATGGCTGGGAGAACATGCAAACTCCACTCAAACAGCATGTAGGTCAGGACCGAACCTCGGTCACTGGAGCTGTGGGATAGCGGGCCTTTTAGCCGTTCCCCCTCAACCCTCCCAAATCAATGACGGTGAAAGGCTTGGGTAGAGTGGATGCGGAGAGGATGTTTCCACTAGTGGGAGAGTCTAGGACTAGAGGCCATGGCCTCAGAATTAAAGGACGTTCCTTTAGGAAAGAGATGAGGAGGAATTTCTTTAATCAGAGGGTGGTGAATCTGTGGAATTCTTTGCCACAGAAGGCTGTGGAGGCCACAAGTCAGTGGATATTTTTAAGGCAGAGATAGATAGATTCTTGATTAGAACGGGTGTCAGAGGTTATGGGGAGAAGGCAGGAGAATGGGGTTAGGCAGGTTCTCTGGATGCTTTCAAGAGAGAGCTAGATAGGGCTCTTAAAAATAGCGGAGTCGGGGGATATGGGGAGAGGGCAGGAACGGGGTACTGATTGAGGATCAGCCATGATCACATTGCATGGCTCGAGGGGTCGAATGGCCTACTCCTGCACCTATTGTCGATTGTCTAGATCAGCCATGATTGAATGGCGGAGTAGACTTGATGGGCCGAATGGTCTGATACTGCTGCTATCCCTTATGACCTTGTATGGGGGAGATCAGGAGAGATTAACTCGGTAAGGGTGAAGCCAGATTATTATATATAAAGGGAATACATAAGGAAAGGCAGATACATTCTGAAATTAACAGCAGCCAAACTGTGGAAGCTGGAAGTGTGAGTTGCAAGATTAGAATGAACGGCTGATTATTTGAAATTGCTTAATTTAATATTGAGTCTGGAGTAAATTTTGTTTGACTGTTTAATTGTTTATGATGTACAACAATTAATTCTGATGAGTGATTCCTGTGCATTAGTAAGCTTTTAATTAATATTGAGTTAATGATTTTTTTTTTTTTTTTTAAAACAAGAGAAAAATATTGTCGGAATGATTCCCAATGTGAAAGAAGAAACTATAACTGCTAACAGGGCAGTCACGGTGGCGCAGCGGTAGAGTTGCTGCTTTACAGCACTTGCAGTGCCAGAGCCCCGGGTTCCATCCCGACTACGGGTGCTGTCTGTACGGAGTTTGCACGTTCTCCCCGTGACCTGCGTGGGTTTTCTCCGAGATCTTCGGTTTGCCCCCACACTCCAAAGACGTACAGGTTTGTAGGTTAATTGGCTTGGTGTATGTGTTAAATGTCCCCAGTGTGTGTAGGATAGTGTTTATGCCCCCCTGTCCCACTTAGGAAACCTGAACGGAAACCTCTGGAGACTTTGCGCCCCACCCAAGGTTTCCGTGCGGTTCCCGGAGGTTTTTGTCAGTCTCCCTACCTGCTTCCACTACCTGCAACCTCCGAGAACCGCGTGGAAACCTTGGGTGGGGCGCAAAGTCTCCAGAGGTTTCCGTTCAGGTCTCCTAAGTGGGACAGGGGCATTATTAGTGTGCGGGGATCGCTGGTCGGTGCAGACTCGGTGGGCCTGTTTCCGCGCTGTATCTCTAAACTAAACTAAACATTCCTTGAGCGTCACCCAAACTATCTCATGCACTCTTTCTGACATCTCTCCCTCTTCTCTCTCCCACTTTTATCTCTCTATTTTATCCTGTCTTCTCTCCCTCGTTCCTCTCCCCTCTTTCCTCTTTCTATCTCTCT
Source organism: Amblyraja radiata (assembly GCF_010909765.2). Classification (NCBI taxonomy): domain Eukaryota; kingdom Metazoa; phylum Chordata; class Chondrichthyes; order Rajiformes; family Rajidae; genus Amblyraja; species Amblyraja radiata. The sequence goes on along the minus strand of NC_045999.1, from coordinate 2,025,379 downwards.
GACACGTTCTAAAAGCTTCACCTTTGAGCTGTGTTTTGTTCATCTGCACTAAAATCCCCCCCCATGAGATTTGGAATCGATTCTTGCTCGATAAACTCCTGTGTTCACAGTCAGAATATTGCTCTATAGAAAACCTGCTCTGGAGTTTCAAGTGGTTGAAAACATCCATCTTGCTGTTTGGATTTCTCAGCCTAGATGACCGAGAGTTTAGTTGATAAGGTCACACGTGATAGGAGAAGAATTAGGCCATTCGGCCCATCAGGTCAACTCCGCCATTCAATCGTGGCTGATCTATCTCCCCCTCCTATCCCCATTCTCCTGCCTTCTCCCCGTAACCCCTGACACCCGCACTAATCAAAAATCTATCTATCCTTGCCTTAAAAATATCCACTGACTTGTGGCCTCCACAGCCATCTGTGGCAAAGAATTCTACAGATTCACCACCCTCTGACTAAAGAAATTCCTCCTCATCTCCTTCCTAAAGAAACGTACATTAATTCTGAGGCTGTGACCTCTAGTCCTAGACTCTCCCACCAGTGGAAACATCCTCTCCACATCCACTCCATCCATGCCTTTCATTATTCGGTACGTTTCAATGGACAATTAAAGCATGGAATAATCTCCACCCAACTATAGTTACCCAACCAGATGCAACTAAATTAAAGTAGCTCTTTCTTCCCAATAACCCTTTCTGGCTTAAGTCTTCCCTCCACCACCTCCAGTTTAAATTACAATTTGGAATATTTTGGAGGACCAAGAAACCAAGATTCTTGCTCAATAAATGATAGAATGTGGAAGCAGGCCCTTCGGCCCACCGAGTCCATGCCGACCAGCCATCACTCTTGCGCTAATACTATCCGACACACCAGAGACAATGTACAGAAGCCAAATAACCTGCACGTCTTTGGAGTGTGGGAGGAAACCGGAGCACCTGGAGGAAACCCACGCAGTCACAGGGAGAACCTACAAACTCCACACAGACAGCACCCGTAGTCAGGATTGAACCCGTGTCTCTGGCGCCGTGAGGCAACAGCTCTACCCAGAACAAGGGGTCACAGTTTAAGGATAAGGGGGAAATCTTTTAGGACCGAGATGAGGAAAACATTTTTCACACAGAGAGTGGTGAATCTCTGGAATTCTCTGCCACAGAAGGTAGTTGAGGCCAGTTCATTGGCTATATTTAAGAGGGGAGTTAGATGTGGCCCTTGTGGCTAAAGGGATCAGGGGGTATGGAGAGAAGGCAGGTACAGGATACTGAGTTGGATGATCAGCCATGATCATGTTGAATGGCGGTGCTGGCTTGAAGGGCCGAATGGCCTACTCCTAAAGGATTTGAGTATAGGTTCTTGAAGGAAATAGGCAACGTTTCGGGTCGAAACCCTGAAGGAAATAGGCAATGTTTCGGGTCGAAACACGGAAGGGTTTCGTCCCGAAACGTTGCCTATTTCCTTCACTCCATAGATGCTGCTGCACCCGCTGAGTTTCTCCAGCACTTTTTGTCTACCTTCGATTTTCCAGCATCTGCAGTTCCTTCGTAAATACAAAGTGAGAATCACCTCTTTAAGTTCACCGAGACAGTATTTAGCAGGGTCTCGACCCGAAACGTTGCCTATTTCCTTCGCTCCATAGATGCTGCTGCACCCGCTGAGTTTCTCCAGCACTTTTGTCTACCTTTGATTTTCCAGCATCTGCAGTTCCTTCGTAAACACCAAGCCTAAAAATTGTATTCCCGCCATCTCAGGCGTACAGTGTTTGCAATGTGGACCATCTATCACTGTCCGAATTTTATTAATTTCAATTTTATATCATTAATGTCCCGGTGTGTTTAGAGTTCAAGACACCAGACCAGCCTCCCAGACATTAATCCTTTAACTTGACTGATCGCCACTCGTACGAACCAAAGTTTAGTTTCCAAAGGTTAGTTGAGAATTAACTGAACGCTGCCTCCATTTCCCTGGTCGCCATGGAGCAGTTTATCATTGTGACAGGATCTACTGACTTGTAATGTAAATCATGTGGGGAAGTATTCGATCATAGAGGGGTGATCATATAGAGGAGTATCTCTGAGGGAGTACAGAGAAGGTTCACCAGACTGATTCCTGGGATGGCAGGACTTTCAGATGAAGAAAGACTGGATAGACTCGGCTTGTACTCGCTAGAATTTAGAAGATTGAGGGGGGATCTTATAGAAACTTACAAAACTCTTAAGGGGTTGGACAGGCTAGGTGCAGGAAGATTGTTCCCGATGTTGGGGAAGTCCAGAACAAGGGGTCGCACAGTTTAAGGATAAGAGGGAAGTCTTTTAGGACCGAGATGAGAAAATCATTTTTTTACACAGTGGTGAATCTGTGGAATTCTCTGCCACAGAAGGTAGTTGAGGCCAGTTCATTGGCTATATTTAAGAGGGAGTTAGATGTGGCCCTTGTGGCTAAAGGGATCAGGGGGTACGGAGAGAAGGCAGGGATGGGATACCCAGCATCTCTGGAGAAAAGGATTGGGTGACGTTTCGGGCCGAGACTCTACAGAATTGACCCAAAACATCACCCATTCCTTCTCTCCAGAGTCGCTGCCTGTCCCGCTGAGTTACTCCAGCATTTTGTGTCTATCTCCGGATAAACCAGCATCTGCAGTTCCTTCCTGCATAATTACGCCAAGTGCGTTTGTAAAAGAAATGATCAACTGCCGAGATTTTGTTCTCATCTCGAGTTTATTTTCGTCTTTTGTTCAAAGTGAAATGTTGCCGACGTCAGTGTGTAATTCTGAAGTTAACGAGCATGACAGCACGAGGAAACTAAATTAACATCAATCATTAACCCAGGGCATAACAACTTAAACTTGTCCTGCCAGCACCATGCGCGGAATATTGCAATTAATTATAGCCTGTATGCTTAAACAATGTGCAATTTGATCTCTTGAGCAGTTAACAAGAATATGCATCATTATGATGGAATTCAAAGCAATCAGCCAGATCTCACTATCATTTTGCTGCCTGTGTTCAACATCAACGTTCTCTTTTAAGGGCCTGTCCCACTTGCGCGACTTTTTCGGAGACTGCCGGCACCCGTCATAGGTCGCCAAAAATATTCAACATGGTGAAAATCCAGCAGCGACCTGAAAGACGCTTTTAGCGTGCATCTTTGGGGATTACTTGAACCACCGTTACAAATGCTAGTTTTGGAATGTAGACAAAAGTGCTGGTGAAACTCAGCGGGTGAGGCAGCATCTATGGAGCGAAGGAATAGGCGACGTTTCGGGTCGAGACCCGGAAGGGTCTCGACCTGAAACGTCACCTATTCCTTCGCTCCATAGATGCTTCCTGGTCTCGACCCGAAACGTCACCTATTCCTTCGCTCCATAGATGCTTCCTGGTCTCGACCCGAAACGTCACCTATTCCTTCGCTCCATAGATGCTTCCTGGTCTTGACCCGAAACGTCACCTATTCCTTCGCTCCATAGATGCTTCCTGGTCTCGACCCGAAACGTCACCTATTCCTTCGCTCCATAGATGCTTCCTGGTCTCGACCCGAAACGTCACCAATTTCCAGGAAACCTTGGGTGAGGCGCAAAGTCTCCAGAGGTTTCCGTTCAGGTTTCCTAAGTGGGACAGGGGCATAAGACTCTTTGCGTGACTAGGAGACGACTCACGACCGTACAGGCGACATGTCGCGGGGTGAAGCCTGTACGGTCGTGAGTAGTCGCCCAAAGAGTCGTACCTTGTTCTGGTCGCCGCTGGGTTTTCAACATGTTGAACATTTTCGGCAACCAATGACTGGTGCCGGCAGTCGTCGAAACAGGCACATAAGTGGGACAGGCCCTTTTGCCTCTCACTTTTAACTTCAAAGTTTCCATCCCTTACAGACACACATAAAGCTGGAGTAACTCAGTGGGACAGGCAGTATCTCTGGAGAGAAGGAATGGGTGACCGCTCTTGTCCCGTATTTGACTGCTACTACTCGGGTCGAGGGGACTGTTGGGTCGGAGCGTCAAGTCCGGCCCCGCCTCACCCGTCCCGACGTTGTGCAGCCCATGGAGTGCAGCAGCAGCACCTCGCCCATGGCCCCGTCGGTCGGTCGGCAACCCGGCCAGCTGTCCGACCTTTGCTAACCGCCGATATCACCACCACCCCTCCTTCTCATGGCCGATCATCGGTTCATGAGTTTGGTGGGGTGCGCGACGTCGCCTGGCCCGGGCCGAAACTCCTCAGCTGTCCCGCCGGCTGGGCTTTGTGTGCAGTCCAGCACCCGGGCCAACTCATCATTCACCCAGCCACGGCCAAGTCGGTCAACGAATTGCCGTGGGGAATTTGTCCCGTATTTTGACCTTTTGTCCCTTATTTGGGAGCGAGGAAGTTGGCGAGCCTACTCCAGGACTGAGTTAGCCCAGCATCAGTTTCACAAGATCGTACACGGAATGGTAATAAGTGCTGGCTTAGCAACAAGAAACCCCAGATCCTGAAAATGACTTGTAGAAAATGCCATCACCTGCAGTATTTCACATTCAGATCAATTTAGTCTGTATAGATTTGAATAGTTGTGAATCAATTACTTGTATAAATATTGAATGTTTTAAATTGCCTTTATGCCTTGAGGGACATAATATCATCTTTATAGAGAATAGGTATTTTATATGTTTAGTCGGGGAGGTTTATATTGTACCATTATTTAAGATGTATTTATTCTTTAGTGTAAGTTATAATGATGGTGATACAAAGATTAAGTTGCTGGACTAAGGCAGCACGGTGGCACAGCGGTAGAGTTGCTGCCTCACAGCGCCAGTGACCCAGGTTCGATCCCAACCACAGGTGCTGTCTGTACGGAGTTTGCACGTTCTCCCCGTGACCTGCCTGGGTTTTCTCCGAGATGTTCGGTTTCCTCCCACACATCAAAGTTGTGCAAGTTTGCAGGTTAATTGGCTTTAGTATAAAATGTAAATTGTCCCTAGTGTGTGTGTGTGTAGGATAGTGTTAATGTGCGGGGATCGCTGGTCGATGCGGACTTGGTGGGCTGAAGGATTTCCGCGCTGTATCTCTAAACTAAACTATTGAATTGTAAAACATCCCATACTATGGGCTGTACTGGGTTGTACAGTGATACAGCTAATGTTGCTGTTGCGATGGTTCAAACCTGACCTCCGCTGCCTTTGTGGAGTTTGCACGTTCTCAATATTCAATGGTCAATGTGTAGTGAGGAACTGCGGATGCTGGTTTCAACCGAAGACGGACACAAAATGGTGGAGTAACTCAGCGGGACAGGCAGCATCTCTGGAGAGAAGGAATGGGTGACGTTTCGGGTCGAGACCCTCCACTGTGGACGGCTCGATTGTAATCGTGTACAGTGTTTTAGCTGACTGGATTGCACTCTCTTTTCACTGTAGCCCGGTACATGTGATAATAAACTAAACTAAACTATTTATTACAGAGTACAGAGAAGGTTCACCAGACTGATTCCCGGGATGGCGGGACTTTCATATGAAGAAAGACTGGATAGACTCGGCTTGTACTCGAGAGAATTTAGAAGATTGTGGGGGGATCTTATAGAAACGTACAAAATTCTTAAGGGGTTGGACAGGCTAGATGCAGGAAGATTATTCCCGATGTTAGGGAAGTCCAGAACAAGGGGTCACACATATAACCATATAACCATATAACAATTACAGCACGGAAACAGGCCATCTCGACCCCTCTAGTCCGTGCCGAACACATAATCTCCCCTAGTCCCATATACCTGCGCTCAGACCATAACCCTCCATTCCTTTCCCATCCATATAACTATCCAATTTATTTTTAAATGATAAAAACGAACCTGCCTCCACCACCTTCACTGGAAGCTCATTCCACACAGCTACCACTCTCTGAGTAAAGAAGTTCCCCCTCATGTTACCCCTAAACTTCAGTCCCTTAATTCTCAAGTCATGTCCCCTTGTTTGAATCTTCCCTACTCTCAGTGGGAAAAGCTTTTCCACGTCAACTCTGTCTATCCCTCTCATCATTTTAAAAACCTCTATCAAGTCCCCCCTTAACCTTCTGCGCTCCAAAGAATAAAGCCCTAACTTGTTCAACCTTTCTCTGTAACTTAGTTGCTGAAACCCAGGCAACATTCTAGTAAATCTCCTCTGTACTCTCTCTATTTTGTTTACACAGTTTAAGGATAAGGGGGAAGTCTTTTAGGACTGAGATGAGAAAAACATTTTCACACAGAGAGTGGTGAATCTGTGGAATTCTCTGCCACAGAAGGTAGTGGCCAGTTCATTGGCTATATTTAAGAGTGAGTTAGATGTGGCCCTTGTGGTTAAAGGGGTATGCAGAGAAGGCAGGTACAGGATACTGAGTTGGATGATCAGCCATGATCATATTGAATGGCGGTGCAGGCTCGAAGGGCCGAATGGCCTACTCCTGCACCTATTTTCTATGTTTCTATTTATACTGTATTTGCTTAGCCAAAGTTTAAACCAACTGCTGTCTTCCCCTCAGTAAGTTGAAATCCCAAACATTCACTGAGTTTCAGTATGGACAATGATGGAGAGGGATTGTGGCCATCTTTATTTTAGTTTAGTTGAGAGATACAGCACGGAAACAGGCCGCTCGGCCCACGATGGCGCAGCGGGATAGTTGCTGCCCGACTGTGCTTGCAGCGCCGGAGACCCGGGATCGATCCCGACTACGGGCGCTGTCTATACGGAGTTTGTAGGTTCTCCCCGTGACCGCGTGGGTTTTCTCCGAGATGTAGGAGAGCGTTTGCAGAAAAAGAGTACCAGATTCTTCGATGGCATTGGTACAGTGTGTGCCTGTGTTATTGCCCCGATCACTGCAACTGACTGATGGGCTTGTCAACGTTCCAGCACTTTAAAACTAATAAGATTTATCTTTCCCTCCTGTAATTGTTCAGTTCTTTGAGTCCCTGGACTCGAAACGAATTGGCAACCAGCGTGAGGTGTATTGGGTAAGGCAGGAGAGGTGAGCTTTAATAGTTTAGTTTAGTTTTCAAGATGCAGCACGGAAAGGGGCCCATCGGCCCACCAGGTCCGCACCAACCAGCGATCCCCGATCATTGACTCTACCCTACCCACAGTAGGGACAGTTTTACATTAATACCAAGGCAATTAACCTACAAACCTGTACGTCTTTGGAGTGTGGAAGGAAACCAGGAGATTCCGGAGAAAACCCACGCAGGTCACGGGGAGAACGTACAAACTGCGTACAGACAGCACACGTAGTCAGGATTGAACCCGGGTCTCCGACGCTGTGAGGCAGCAACTCTACACTGGACCACTTTGCACAGGACCAGAGAAAATTCTCGGGCTTTAGAAAATTCCCGCTGTCCGATGCAGGTGCTTTTCAAGACGGGCTCGTGCCTAATTGTCTTGATAACTGGAAAATGGAAAATGAACTTCACCTAACAGCAAAGTAACTCACTGGTATTATCAATATAATGCAGCCATTAATAGACAATAGGTGCAGGAGTAGGCCATTTGCCCCTTCGAGCCAGCACCGCCATTCAATGTGATCATGGCTGAGCATCCCCAATCAGTACCCCGTTCCTGCCTTCTCCCCATATCCCCTGACTCCACTATCTTTAAGAGCCCTATCTAGCTCTCTCTTGAAAGCATCCAGACAATTGGCCTCCATTGCCTCCCAAGGCAGAGAATTCCACAGACTCACAACTATCCGGGTGAAGAAGATTTTCCTCCTCTCCGTTCTAAATAGCTTGCCCTTGTGGCCCCCTCATTCTGGACTCCCCCAACATCGGGAACATGTTTCCTGCCTCCAGAGTGTCCAATCCCTTAATAATCTTATACGTTTCAATAAGATCTGTGTAATATTAAACAATTCTCAAATAAAAGTAACTCTGGTTTTGCAACAATCAGTGGTTAGTTTTAGTCTGAAGAAGGGTCTCGACCTGAAACGTCACCCATTCCTTCGCTCCATAGATGCTGCCTGGCCCGCTGAGTTTCTCCAGCATTTTTGTACACCTTTGTTAGTTTTACTGACAGCACAGAAGGAATGATCTTGAATTGAAAGAAGGGCCTTTGCAAAGTGGAGTACTCTGTGTTCAATATTGCACACTCGCCAAGACTCGGAATCGATAACATTAATAACATTAAGAATGTTTGCGACCACAGACAAAACACTCAATGTGACATTCTCCAAACAAATCAATATAACAGCCCTTCTAAATTGGGAATATTAATACTTCATACACAATCAGATTAAGTATTCATAAATATAAATTTCTAAATCGGGTCTAATGGGCTGTGAAATTGTACTAGATTCATACCCACTTCCATCGGAGAAATAATGTCCATCAGTACGGGCTGTGACCAGGGATTGTCCATTTAGAATGAACCACAAAGCGGTTCAGCCTGGAGAGCCACAGCCTCACAGCGCCAGAGACCCGAGTTCGATCCTGGCCACGGGTGCTGTCTGTGTGGAGTTTGCACGTTCTCCCCGGGACCACGCTGGTTTCCTCCGGGTGCTCTGGTTTCCTCCCACGTCCCAAAGACATGCGGGTTTGTAGGTTGATTGGCCCTCTGTAAAATTATCGTAGGCCTTGAGTGACAGGAGCAGAATTAGGCCGTTCGGCCCATCAAGTCTGCTCCACCATTCAATCATGGCTGATCTATCTCTCCCTCCTAACCCCATTCTCCTGCCTTCTCCCCATAACCCCTGACACCCGTACTAATCAAGAATCTATCTATCTCTGCCTTAAAAATACCCATTGACTTGGCCTCCACAGCCTTCAGTGGCAAAGAATCCCACAGATTCACCACCCTCTGACTAAAGAAATTCCTCTTCAATATTCAAGAGAGTTTATTGTCATGTGTCCCTGATAGGACAATGAAATTCTTGCTTTGCTTCAGCACAACAGAACATAGTAGGCATGAATACAGAACAGATCAGTGTGCCCTTCCTCATCTTCATCGCCTTCCTATAGGAACGTCCTTTAATTCTGAGGTGATGCCCTCCGGTCCTAGACTCTCCCACTAGTGGAAACATTCTCTCCACATCCACTCTATCCAATTTCCCCAAGTGTGTAGGGAGTGGATGTGAAAGTGGGATAACATGGAACTAGTGTGAGTGGGTGATCGATGGCCGACGTGGACATGTTGTGCAGGAGGTCCATTTCAAAGCTGCTCCTCTAACATGACGTAAATGATTAGTATGCAGGAAGGCAAACAGAATCCCCTGACTGGCCACAAACCGTTAACACGCTCTTCATTGGTCTCAGGAAGACTTTGCAATCTTTGAATGTTTTCAGGCTTGAGATCGATAGATCTTTGTGCTCCAGGGGAACAGATCAATGGGCAAGAACGTGGAACAACAGCTGGGGGTTAGTTCTGATCCTGTTCAATGCTTGAAGAGACGTCAGACTCAAAAAACAGCCTCTTCCCCTCCACTCTCAGGCTACTTATTCCTTATTCCCTTATCAAGTATCTGCACATGAAATGTTTAAGAAGGAACTGCAGATGCTGGAAAAATCGAAGGTGGACAAAAATGCTGGAGAAACTCAGCGGGTGAGGCAGCATCTATGGAGCGAAGGAATAGGCGACGTTTCGGGTCGAGACCCGGAAGGGTCTCGACCAGAAACGTCACCTATTCCTTCGCTCCATTGATGCTTCCTGGTCTCGACCCGAAACGTCACCTATGTCCGGAAACCTTGGGTGAGGCATAGGTGAAGGAATAGGTGACGTTTCGGGTCGAGACCCTTCTGGGGGGGGCTCCTGACCCAAAACATCGCCTATCCACGTTCTCTGTGTGCAGGAAGGAACAGCAGATGCTGCTTTACACTGAAGATAGACACAAAGTGCTGGAGTAACTCAGCAGGTCAGGCAGCATCTCTGGAGAGAAGGAATGGGTGACGTTTTGGGTCGTGTCAGAAGAAGGGTCTCGACTCTTCCTTTGAAAAGGTTTTTCCTCATCTCCCGTTATTCTTAAACTGTGGCCCCTCATTCTGGACTCCCCCAACATCGGGAGCATGTTTCCTGCCTCCAGCGTGTCCAAACCCTTAATAATCTTATACGTTTCAATAAGATCTGTGTAATAATTCTCAAATAAAAGTAACTCTGGTTTTGCTACAATCAGTGGTTAGTTTTAGTCTGAAGAAGGGTCTCGACCCGAAACGTCACCTATTCCTTCCATCCAGAGATGCTGCCTCACCCGCTGAGTTACTCCAGCACTTTTATTTCCATCTATCATGAAGCCACATGGCTAAAAAATGAGATGAATACTTTTTAAAAAAAACTTTTCTAATTCATTCAATTTTGTTGAAATATTTAAAACGCGTTTAAATTAAAATTGTAAAACGCAGGAGAAAAATATAAACTGAAGAACACATTCTTAATGATGAGAGGCTGATGTAAATGCAGTCATTGTGCTTTGAAGTTACTGTCTAGAATATCTATCTATATCTATAAGTAAAAAAAAAAAATAGATTTGTAATGCTAATTTCTTATAGTTATGAATTACCTTCGAAGACATTTCCTCTTTCTTACTCAAATTGGGAGGAAAACTAAATGTCCCTTTTATGTGCAAAAAAAATCCCGAAAAAGTCATTACTGGATCATTAATTATTGAAGTGTTTACTTTATTATGCCACTATGCTTCTGTTTAAAAGAGATTTATTCAGGCTCTTAAACAATTGAACAATAACATTCAGTTCCATGTTATTTATTCCAAGTTCTACGTTAGATCTATCACAAATGGATACAATACTAAAGTTTTTCTCAAAGTTTCCAATTGAATGCTTGGAGTTTCAGTTTAGTGTTTATTTTTTTTAATCCATTAAAAGTTTGCAGCTTTGACTGGTTTAGTTTAGGGATACAGCACGGAAACAGGCCCTTCGGCCCACCGAGTCCACGCCGACCAGCGATCCCCGCACACTAACACTATCGCGCGCACACACGCCCGCACGCGGAAATTTACATTTATACCAAAGCCAATTAGCCTCCAAACCTGTACGTCTTTGGAGTGTCGAAGGAAACCGAAGATAGAAACATAGACAATAGGTGCAGGAGTAGGCCATTCGGCCCTTCGAGCCTGCACCACCATTCAATATGATCATGGCTGATCATCCAACTCAGTATCCTGTACCTGCCTTCTCTCCATACCCCCTGATCCCTTTAGCAACATGGGCCACATCTAACTCCCTCTTAAATATAGCCAATGAACTGTGGCCTCAACTACCTTCTGTGGCAGAGAATTTCAGAGATTCACCACACTCTGTGTGAAAAATGTTTTTCTCATCTCAGTCCTAAAAGATTTCCCCCTGATCCTTAAACTGTGACCCCTTGTTCTGGACTTCCCCAACATCGGGATCTAGGAGAAACCCCACGCGGTCACGGGGAGAACGTGCAAACTCCGTACAGACAGCATCCGGGTCTCTGGCACTGCAAGTGCTGT
>NC_045999.1:1978984-2008984 GCF_010909765.2 Amblyraja radiata | reverse complement strand
ATTTGTGTATAATTTGTTTCTGTGTGTTTACGCGAGTCTCTTTGCCTTTAATGTTACTGCAAGATATTCATTGTACCTGGATGGCACATTGGTCATGCATTTGACAATAAACTGGACTTGGCTTCATCCATCTAAATCACTTCCAGTTATTTGGTCTTTTTCGCCTTCAATTCGTTTTCAATTTAGTTTAGAGATACAGCACAGAAACAGGCCCTTCGGCCCACCGGGTCCGGACCGACCAGCGATCCCCGCACACTAACACTATCCTACACACACTAGGGACAATTTTACATTGGTAGCAAGCCAATGAACCTACAAACCTGCATGTCTTTGGAGTGTGGGAGGAAATTGAAGATCTCTGAGAAAAAAACAATAGACAATAGATGCAGGTGTAGGCCATTCGGCCCTTCGAGCTAGCACCGCCATTCACATAGGGGAGGAGCCATCTTGTTGAACGGCTGCTAGCCAGCAGCTGTCTGTTTTAAATTCGTTTTTTTTATAGTTTTTAGTGAGTCCTGTTTTTTTGTTTGTAGGGGATATGGTATTTTTAATGTGGGGGGTAGGTGTAACTATATTTTTTGGTCCCTACCTGGTCGGTGTGGCAGCTTTTTCTCCGGGCTGCCCGTCGACCCGTCCTCGTGGCCTACCAGCGGGCTTAGAGCGCCGTTTCCTGGCGGGGACCGCCCAGCACCTCGGCCTCGGCGGCGGCACAGTGTTGGAGCGCTGGAGCGGAGCGGAGTGGAGCGGGCGATGCCTTGCCTGGGTCGCCGCGCTGGAGCGACGCGCTGAAGCTCTGGCGAGCTGGACCGCCGAGAGCAACATCTCCGGGCTGCGGGTCTGCGGAGCAGAGAGGCGGCGGTGCGGAGAGGTGGCGCCGACTTTTTCATCGGGAGCCTGGGAGCTCCAAACCGGCGCGGCCTTGTCGGCTTCGGCAGCCGCGGGCTCCAACCAGGAAGCGGCCGTTCCAGGTGGCCCAGCCGCCGAAAGGACTCTCCCGACGCCGGGGCAAGACCACCCGGTGAGAACGGCCAGGGACATCGGGCCTCCGTAGAGGCAATTGCGGTGGCCTCAATAGGCCTGACTTTGGGGTGAACATGGGGTGGGGACTGGACATTGTGCCTTCATCCACAGTGCTATCCACTGTGGGGGGATGATTTTTTTGTCTAATTGTAGTCCTGTAGGTCTGTGTCCAAGATGGCTGCCGTGAAGAGAGAGTGGACGCTGGCGCGCTTTGGCTGCCGCTGCTCTCTCTTCACACTGTGTTTTTGATTTTCTGTTTTTGGATTGAATTCTGTTTTTAATTTGTGTCTCTGTGATGTCTTTATTACCTGTTCTATTCCGATTATATGTTTTTATTCCGATTACTATGTAAGGTGTCCTTGAGATGTCTGAAAGGCGCCCATTAAATAAAATTTATTATTATTATTATTATTCAATGTGATCATGGCTGATCATACAGGTGTGTAGGCTAATTGGCTTGGCATAACTGTAAATTGTCCCTAGTGTGTGTGTAGGATAGTCTTCGTGTGCGGGGATCGCTGGTCAGCCTGGACTGGGTGGGCCGAAGGGCCTGTCTCTGCACTGTATCTCTAAACTAAACTATAACATGGCATTGAATGAATTAGGGCAACATTTTTTTGGAACTGCGCAAAAGACACAGCTGGAATAATTTAGCAGGTCGGGTAGAATCTGGAGGCCATGGGCAGGTGTTGTTTCGGATCTGCACCCTTCTCCTGATCCTTCATAACACAAAAGTGTTGAATTACTCCAGCACTTTGTGTTTTGCTTAAGATTCCAACACCTGCAGTTCCCTGCATCTCCAATTTTTGTGGAAATGATAGATAGTATAACATTTCCATTATGTTATTGCGTTGCTTGTGTCCGATAACAAGGAGGTATTCTCAGTAATCTCCTCAAATATCACGAAATAACATTTTTATTTCTTGCCACAGTGACTGGGGCAAGATTCAGCTCTTTAAACAAGCTGGCTTCGGCACGATGGGCCGAATGGCCTTGTCAACTAATTGCTGGCACTGTTGTGAATGCTCCAGAATATCCAGGCATGAGTTTGCAAAAGATCTTCTCCACATCAAACCATTTCACTAAAACGTCTCCGAATTGTCACTTCATGGTTATGGTTTCATCAATCAGCATCTTAAACAAACATACTCATTACTGATCTTGCCTTTACACTGCTCTGCAGAGTATCAAGGAGCTGATATCCCCTGATCTGTGAAAGCCTTGCCTCAGTAGACCATGTAACACTTGGTTCCCGCCGCATTCAATCTCCCCGAAGAGACGACCAACTCAAATGAAACTTCAAAGATATCATCAGAGCATCAAATATTCCAAGAGAACACTCATGTTCCCTTTCACTTACTTTCTTCATTTGTGCACAACTTTCAACTGAGATTGGGTCTGAGGCATCAAAACGAACGTTGCGAATCTCAATCTACAAGCCAAAAATATCAGAAGGCACATCCATTTTATTTTGAGTTAAGTTTCGCTTCGAAACAACCTCGATGCTTTTTCCTTAGTTTGGCGACGAATCTTTCCATCCCAAACTAGATATTCATCTTTATTTTAATCTTTTGAAGGCCTCCTTTTTCAGCCTTGTCACAATGTTGTTGTTATTCCACGGCACGAGACCATTCGGCCCATTGGGGGAGCCGTGCCCTCCACGAATGCTGTCCCACAATGCCATGGATTGAACCGAGTTACAAAGTGAGGAACGAACAAGGAAACAAATTTGGGGCAAGGGTATGCCTTTCAGCCCCTCTACAGAGCAATATATAGAACAGTACAGCACAGGAACAGGCCATTCGGCCCTCAACGTTAGTGCTGAACATAATGCCAAAGTTGGACTCATCACATCTTAAGGGGTTGGACGGGCAAGATGCAGGAAGATTGTTCCCGATGTTGGGGAAGTCCAGGACAAGGGGTCCCAGTTTAAGGATAAAGGGGAAATCTTTTAGGACCGAGATGAGAAAAACATTTTTCACACAGAGAGAGTGGTGAATCAGTGGAATTCTCTGCCACAGAAGGTAGTTGAGGCCACAGTTCATTGGCTATATTTAAGAGGGAGTTAGATGTGGCCCTTGTGGCTAAAGGGATCAGGGGGTATGGAGAGAAGGCAGGGATGGGATACTGAGTTGGATGATCAGCCATGATCATATTGAATGGCGGTGGTGCAGGCTCGAAGGGCCGAATGGCCTACTCCTGCACCTATTTTCTATGTTTTCTATGTCTATGTTTTCTATCTCCCTCTACATTATAGATATCACTGCACTGCCATGTGCCTGTCTAATAGCCTCTTAAACTCCTCTATTGAATCTGCCTCCAGCACCACCTCTGCCAGCGCGTTCCAGGCACCCACCACCCTCTGTGTAAACAAAACGCTCCCCACACATCTCCATTAAACTTACCCCCTCTCACCTGTGCCCTCGAATGTTGGCCACTTCCACCCTGAGGAAGAAGGTTCTGACTGCCTCCACTACAGTTGATCTGAAGGCCTGTTGTCCTGGCAACGTTGCAGGCTCACAAGGTCACAAGTGATAGGAGCAGAATCGGGCCATTCGGCCTATCAAGTCTACTCCACCATTCAATCATGGCTGATCTATCCCTCCCTCCTAACCCCATTCTCCTGCCTTCTCCCCGTAACCCCTGACACCCGCACTAATCAAGAATCTATCTATCTATCTCTGCCTTAAAAATATCCACTGACTTGGCCTCCACTGCCGTCTGTGGCGAAGAATCTCACAGAGTTTGGCCTGGCCAAGCAGAGCTGAAAAGCCGGAGTGGGTAGAAGCAGCAGGATGTTGGACTGAATGATGTGTTTCCACAGAGAATATGTCATGTAATTAAATGTGTCGAACACCATAAAAAGCTGGAGTAACTCAGCGGGGCAGGCAGCGTCCCTGGAGAGAAGGAATGGGTGATGTTTTGGCACCTCCAACATTCCACTTCTTCTTGAATAAAGTTTACTCTAAAAAGCCCTTCCAAATTGAGTCATAGAAACATAGAAACTTTAGTTTAGAGATACAGTGCAGAAACAGGCCCTTCGGCCCATCGAGTCCGCACCGACCAGCGATCCCCACACACACTAGGGACAATTCACACTTATAACAAGCCAATTAACCTACAAACCTGTACGTCTATGTAGATGCAGGAGTAGGCCATTTGGCCCTTCGAGCCAGCACCGCCATTCAATATAATCATGGCTGATCATCCAAAATCAGTACCATGTTCCTGCTTTTTCCCCCCATATCCCTTGATTCCATCAGCCCTAATAGAGCGGAATCGAACTCTCTCTTGAAAACAATTCGAATTCTTGAAGTCAATTTGAATGCAAACACTAGCCTGGCTAAAACAAACGTTAGTAACTATCGGCGATTAGGTTTTGCATTTCATGACGAAACTCCACCGCTTGCATCAATGCTCAGCGGGCTGACCGGTTGCATCGTGGCTTGGTTCAGCAACTTGAGCGCCCTGGAGCGGAAAAGAATCTGTGGAATTCTCTGCCGAATTCTCTACGGAAAGACGCCCAGTCCATCATCGGCTCTGACCTCCCCACCATCGAGGGGATCTATCTCAGTCGCTGCCTCAAAAAGGCTGGCAGCATCATCAAGGACCCACACCATCCTGGCCACACACTCATCTCCCTGCTACCTTCAGGTAGAAGGTACAGGAGCCTGAAGACTGCAACAACCAGGTTCAGGAATAGCTACTTCCCCTCAGCCATCAGGCTATTAAACTCAACTCATACAAAACTCTGAACATTAATAGCCCATTATCTGTTTATTTGCACTTTACCTGTTTTATTTATTCATGTGTGTATATATTTATACAATGGTATATGGACACACTGATCTGTTCTGTATTCATGCCTACTATATTCTGTTGTGCTGAAGCAAAGCAAGAATTTCCTTGTCCTATCTAGGCCACATGATAATAAACTCTCTTGAATCTTGAATCATGCCAGGCTGTTTTAATATTCATTCCCAATAGAAGACATTTTGCATCCTTAAACTCACCTGAATTTTCTTTCACAAAAACAATTCACCTTCTCATCCTAAGCTCGGGCCAAAGTTACACTTGGTGGGGAATCCTTAGCCGCTTCAGGTCAATGCTAACGCTCGGAAAATATGTCCAAGCCCCCTGGTCTATTATTTATGATGCAGTTCACTGAGTTATTGATCCACAGGGTGAAATCCAGCCCTGGTTGCTTTCAGAAAATGTGCGCTTAAATTAGAAGGTAGATAAAAATGCTGGAGAAACTCAGCGGGTGAGGCAGCATCTATGGAGCGAAGGAAATGGGCAACGTGTCGGGCTGAAACCTTGAAGGAAATAGGCAACGTTTCGGGCCAAAACCCTGAAGGAAATAGGCAACGTTTCGGGTCGAAACCCGGAAGGAAATAGGCAACGTTTCGGGTCGAAACCCTTCCGGGAGAAACTCAGCAGGTGCAGCAGCATCTATGGAGCGAAGGAAATAGGCAACGTTTCGGGCCGAAACCCGGAAGGGTTTCGACCCGAAACGTTTCCTATTTCCATCAGGGTTTCGACCCGAAACGTTGCTTATTTCCTTCAGGGTTTCGACCCGAAACGTCGCCTATTTCCTTCGCTCCATAGATGCTGCTGCACCCGCTGAGTTTTCTCCAGCATCTGCAGTTCTCTCTTAAACTCTTAAATTAGAATTCGTTTTCAGAAATTAGTCTAGCCAGATCACTCCAGGATCTTTCCCCCGTAGCAAAAGGGGTCTGGAAAGGACAGGGGGGGGGGGGGTTAGGGGGGGTGGTTGGGGGGGGGGGTAGGGGGGTGGTGGGGGGGGGGGGTTAGGGGATGGGGGGGTTAGGGGATGGGGTGGGTTAGCAATAATGTCCTTCCTCAAATTAGGAGACCAAAATTGCACACCATACTCCAGGTGAGGTCTCACCAGGGCCCGGTACAACTGCAGTAGGACCTCCTTGTTCCTAAACTCAAATCCTCTTGCCATGACGGTCAACATACCATTAGCTTTCTTGGGGGGGGGGGGGGTTAGGGGGGGGTTGTGGGGGGGGGAGGGGAGGTAGGTTTGGGGGGGGGGTTAGGGGGGGGTTGTGCAGGGAGTCGGGGAGAACGGGCAGACCATATAAAGACAATTAATGAGAAACATGGTTTCCCATTAGGGATTTTTCATACCAAATGAGCTCGGCTGAAAGCTGATGTGTACCATCTCCAATGTGTTCCCGCAGATAGCAGCTTATCCAACACATCGTTTATTATTCTGCCATGCAAATGTGAAAATATGCAATTTCCCCCTGCGCATTTTTGCAAATACGTTTTGTGAACATTCCCAACCTGTGATATATTAATCTATATTTAATATGTAACAAACTCTTCCGTCAGCATTTGCAGTTATAGAATCTTACTTCATGCCGTCGCCCCTTCGTTTAACATCATTCTTTCCCGATTCTCGCTTCTATATCGAGCTGCCAGTGTCACAACCCACCTCTGGAAGCAACCGTGTGTCTTGATTTAATACCTACTTCATTGGCACACTGTAGTAAAACATTGGTAGAGCTGCTGCCTCACAGCGCCAGAGACCCAGGTTCCATCCCAACTTCGGGTGCTGTCTGTGTGGAGTTTGCACATTCTCAATAGACAATAGGTGCAGGAGTAGGCCATTCGGCCCTTCGAGCCAGCACCGCCATTCAATGTGATCATGGCTGATCATCCCCAATCAGTACCCCGTTCCTGCCTTCTCCCCATATCCCCTGACTCCGCTATTTTTAAGAGCCCTATCTAGCTCTCTCTTGAAAGCATCCAGAGAACCTGCCTCCACCGCCCTCTGAGGCAGAGAATTCCACAGACTCACCACTCTCTGTGAGAAAAAGTGTTTCCTCGTCTCCGTTCTAAATGGCTTACTCCTTATTCTTAAACTGTGTGTGACCCCTGGTTCTGGACTCCCCCAACATCGGGAACATGTTTCCTGCCTCTAGCGTGTCCAAGCCCTTAACAATCTTATGTTTCAATGAGATGCCCTCTCATCCTTCTAAACTCCAGAATGTACAAGCCCAGCTCTTCTCCCTGTGTGGTAGTGTGGGATTGATCCGCTTCCACCAGTTGGCGCAGTTGGTAGATTTTCTGCCTCACAGCCGCAGAGACACGGGTTTGATCCTGACCTCCGGTGTTGCCTGTATTTGTGGAGTTTCCACATTCAGCATGCAGGTACAGCAGGCAGTGAAGAAAGCTAATGGAATGTTGGCCGTCATGGCAAGAGGATTTGAGTTTAGGAACAAGGAGGTCCTACTGCAGTTGTACCGGGCCCTGGTGAGACCTCACCTGGAGTATGGTGTGCAATTGGTCTCCTAATTTGAGGAAGGACATTATTGCTATTGAGCGAGTGCAGTGTAGGTTCACCAGGTTAATTCCCAGGATGGCGGGACTGACATATGGTGAAAGACTGGGTCGCCTGGGCTTGTATTCACTGGAATTTAGAAGATTAAGAGTGGATATTATAGAATCTTATGGATCTGCTAGATGCAGGAAAAATGTTTCTGATGTTTTGGGAGTCAAGAACTGGGGGTCACACAGTTTAAGAATAAGGGGAGGCCACTTAGGACTGAGATGAGGAAAAACTTTTTCACCGAGAGAGTTGTGAATCTGTGGCATTCTTTGCCACAGAGGGCAGTGGAGGCCAATTCGCTGGATGTTTTCAAGAGAGAGTTAGATTTAGCTCTTAGGGGTAACGGAATCAAGGGATATGGGGAAAAAAGCAGAGAAACTTCGAGCCAACACCGTCATTCAATATGATCAGGGCTGATCATCCAAAATCAGTACCCCACTCCTGCTTTCTCCCCATATCCCCTGATTCTTTCGGCCCTGAGAACTAAATCTAATTCTCTCTTGAAAACATCAAGAGAGATCCCCATTAAATGTTCCCCATCAGATCTGTAGGCATTCTGCCTGAATACAGTGGCCTTAAAAAAAAAAGATTCTCATCGCTGATGTTCAAGTTGTACCTGCTTGAGATTTAATTGTTTACTTTGTGTTTTCTCCACTGGGGGTACATATTAAACGTGAACCCCTTTAATAACAACCGTGTTTAAAATCTCACCTCCTTACTGAAAAATTCATCAGGGATTATAAATTGGAAAATGGCATATTTGCTGTGGTTTGCTAGTTTACTTCTTTGAGAAGCACAGCATGTACCTGTTGGGACCACATTAAAAGCAAGTATTCATAGCAGCTGCGGAGACACAACCTTGGTGTTATAAATCTCATAAATCTAACCATCTATATAAAAACTGGAGCTGAGAAGGTGTGAATAACAACAGTGATCTCATGTTAATGGAAGTAGGAACTAAATCCTTGGCGTTTGATCCGTGACTTTCAGGGTGAGATTCAACTTGCTAAAGTCTTGCCAAACTTTATGAGAGTCAGTCGGCACTCTGTTCGATTTTACCCAGTGGAAAACATAATTGACTTTTGTCAATTGTGTACAGAATCGTGAGGGGAATCGATCAGGTAGATGCAGAATAGGCAGAGTAGGCAGGTACAGCAGGCAGTGAAGAAAGCTAATGGCATGTTGGCTGTTATCTCAAGAGGATTTGAGTTTAGGAACAAGGAGGTCCTATTGCAGTTGTACTGGGCACTGGTGAGACCTCACCTGGAGTACGGTGTGCAATTTTGGTCTCCTAATTTGAGGAAGGACATTATTGCTACTTTCCCAGAGTTGGGGAATCAAGGACCAAAGGACATGGGTTTAAGGTGAAGAGGAAAAGATTTAATAGGAATCTGAGGGGTAACTTTTTCACACAGGTGTATGGAACAAGCTGCCAGAGGAGGTAGTTGAGGCTGGGACTATCCCAACGTTTAAGAAACAGTTGGACAGGTACATGGATAGGACAGGTTTGGAGGGATATGGACCAAACGCTGGTAGCTGGGACATGTTGGCCGGTGTGGGCAAGTTGGGCCGAAGGGCCTGTTTCCACGCTGTATCATTCTATGATTATGTCACTGTGGGCAGCACGCAGAATGAGAAGATTAATAACTTTACATTTGGCCACTGCCAACACCACGTTTATATTCACCTTCCACCATGTCTTGCTGTTTTATCGATTGTTTTGAAGGTGGAACTACAATGAAGAATTAAAAATATTCTGGCTGAGATCTTGAACATTTGAATATTTAAATGAGCACATGACTTGAGAGCAGTCCTGAACTACTATCTACCTCATTGGAGACCCTCGGACTATCTTTGATCGGACTTTACTGGCTTTATCTTAGGTTCCCAATGTTGGGCAAGTCCAGAACCAGGGGCCACAGTCTTAGAATAAAGGGGAGGCCATTTAAGACTGAAGTGAGAAAAAACCTTTCCAGTGAAAAGCTTATGTTGCGGGCTAACCAGTCAACAGAAAAACAATACATGATTACAATCGAGCCATTTACAGTGTACAAGATACATGGTAAGGGAATAACGTTTAGTGCAAGGTAAAGCCAGCAATGTCTGATAAAAGGTAGTCTGAGGGTCACCAAAGAGGTAGATAATAGTTCAGGACCACTCTCCAGTTGTGGTAGGATGGTTCAGTTGCCTGATAACAGCTGGGAAGAAACTGCCTCTGAATCTGGAGGTGTGTGCGTTTTCACACTTATGTACCTTTTGCCCGATGGGAGAGGGGAGAAGAGGGAGTGGCCAGGGTGCGACTCATCCTTGATCTTCTAGGTACAGGGATGCCTGGCGTTTTAATTTTTACATGTCTCCGTTAAATTAAAAAACATTTCTCTTGAAAACGACAATTGAGAAAGCAAATGCTTGTTGCTGCTTGGGGGTCCAAACTGGGCAAGTAAGAGTGACTAGTTGAATTGATTTTATTGATCAATTCACTTTCTTATTTATAATTCATCTCTCCACTTATTCTTGGAATTTTTGTACATGAAGGCCCACTGCCTGCCATGAATCAAGGTAGTGAACAGAATAATCGTTGCTTCAGTATTTATCGCCAAGCTTCATGAATTAGTAATTGAAAAGTTGACTCCAGTATTTCCTTGTGTAAGGAGGAACTACAGATGCTGGTTTAAAGCAAAGATAGACACAAAAAGCCGGAGTAACTCAGCGGGACAGGCAGCATCTCTGGAGAGAAGGAATGGGTGACATTTCGGGTCGAGAGTCAGAGGAGCGGGAGAGACAGAGATATGGAAGGACAAGGTGTGAAGACGAGAGATCAAATGGGTTGATGGCTTTTCGGGTTGAGAGTGAAGAATGGTCTCCTGAAACGTCACCTGATCCTTCTCTCCAGAGATGCTGCCTGTCCCGCTGAGTTACTCCAGCACTCTGTGAAACGTCACCTAGTCATGTTCTCCACAGATGCTGCCTGACCCGCTGAGTTACTCCAGCACTCTGTGAAACATCACCTACCCATGTTCTCCACAGATGCTGCCTGACCCGCTGAGTTACTCCAGCACTCTGTGAAACATCACCTACCTATGTTCTCCACAGATGCTGCCTGACCCGCTGAGTTACTCCAGCACTCGGTGAAACGTCACCTAGTCATGTTCTCCACAGATGCTGCCTGACCCGCTGAATTACTCCAGCACTCTGTGATACGTCATCTATCCATGTTCTCCACAGATGCTGCCTGACCCGCTGAGTTACTCCAGCACTCTGTGAAACGTCACCTATCCATGTTCTCCACAGATGCTGCCTGACCCGCTGAGTTACTCCAGCACTCTGTGAAACGTCACCTATCCGTGTTCTCCACAGATGCTGCCTGACCCGCTGAGTTACTCCAGCATTCTGTGTCTACCTCCAATACGTCCAAGATGAGTATCGAGTGCAAACTTTAATTTTAGTAATCAATTTGTTGAATAAACTCAATGTTTGGTACTTCTTCGTGGTTTATTGTATTGGACCAGCTGTTTGTTAAAACGTTGATTGAATTGTGAAGTTTGGTCCACAATCTAATTTCCTTCGATGAAACCGGCTAGATCGAAGAAGTTATTAAATGCATCTTGTATAAATGAAATCTGTTTCCGTGTAAACATTTGATGGCAGCGATCGATAGATTTATGTTTGAAGCAAAGACAAGTTAAACGTTAGTCAGAATCGTACAGACCAGTAGTAAAGACTCCAGGAACCTGTGTGTGTACGTGTGTGTGTGTGTGTACGTGTGTGTGAGTGTGTGTGTGTACGTGTGTGTATATATATGTGTGTGTGTGTGTATGTGTATATATATATATCTGTATGAATATAAGTGTGTGTGTATGTGTGTGTATATATATGTGTGTGTGTGTATATATATATATATGTGTGTATATATGTGTGTGTGTGTGTATGTATATGTGTGTGTATATATGTGTGTGTATATATGTGTGTGTATATATGTGTGTGTGTATATATATATGTGTGTGTGTGTGTGTATATGTATATGTGTGTGTATATATGTGTGTGTGTGTGTATATATATGTGTGTGTGTGTATATGTGTGTGTGTGTGTGTGTCTATATATCTATGTATGTGTGTGTATATATCTGTATCTATATATGTGTGTGTGTGTGTGTATATGAATATATGTATGTGTGTGTGTGTGTATATATATATGTGTGTGATTGTTAAGGGCTTGAACACCTCAGCGGTATGAACATTGACTTCCCCAACTTCAAGTAACCCTAGATTTCCCTGATAACCCTGATTGAATGGCGGAGTAGACTCGATGGGCCGAATGGCCTAGCTTTACTCTGATAACTTGTGAACTTGTGTATGAACTCTCCACTGCCAGACTTCAGCAGCATCTCTGATGCTGGGTCCAGGCAGGTCTGGCAATGGATGAAACAATGTGAAAAGCGACTGCCAGCTCGGAGATTACTGGCTGGTTAAACATCCTATTATCAAATGATTGTATTGAATTGTAGAGACAATGTTTTTTAAATTATTCTTTGTGTTTTAATGTATTTTTAATGCCTTACCTGTCTCCTTTTACTTTATGTTTTAATGATTTACAATAATTATAATAGATTTTTAATGTTTCTATTGGAAGCCATTTAAAAATTGTAAAAAATAATCTTAAAGGCTTGGATGGGTGGGAGAGTTTCCACTCCCAATCTTGCTTCCTGTACGAGAGAGATGGTTATAGATACAGCATGGAAACAGAGGCCCTTTGGCCCACGGTGCCCATGTTGACCATCGATCACCCGTTCAAACTAGTCCAATGTCATCTGTACTTCCTGAGGAAACTCAAACAGGCCTCACTCCCCACCAACATCCTCAGGACTATCTACAGGGGCACGGTGGAGTCTGTACTCGCGTACTGCATGAACACGTGGTACTCCACCTGCAACTGCTCAGACAGGAAGGCTCTGCAGAGGGTAGTGAGGGGAGCAGAGAGGATCGTTGGCGTCTCCCTACCCTCGGTACAAGAACTGTTCCAGAGCCGCTGCCTGAAAAAGGCTCTGAGAATAGCTAAGGACAAACTGCACCCCCTCCACATACTGAAGAGTCTGAAGAAGGGTTTCGGCCCGAAACGTCGCCTATTTCCTTCGCTCCATAGATGCTGCTGCACCCGCTGAGTTTCCCCAGCAATTTTGTGTACCCCCTCCACATACACACCTGGATCTCCTGCCATCAGGCAAGAGATACCGTAGCATCAAAGCCCGGACTACAAGACTGCTAAACAGCTTCCTGCCACAGGCTGTGAGGCTGCTAAACAGTCACTCTGTACTCACAGTCACCTGATTCAGCGGCTTTGCACTGACATATTAATAACTCTGGCACTGGCCACTCAAATCAGCTGCCCCGGACATTTTAATGATTGGTTTTACTACATTTTAATGTTGCTGTTTTACCTGCTTTTAACTATTTATACTGTTCCATCAGGGACTGGATTGTTTTGACTGTTATTATGTGTGAAATGTTTTAAGTTTCATGTGCGATGCTCTGATATTCCCAGGGAAATGTCTTCTCATTTTGCACTGTACAACTGTTGCTTTGCAAGATGACAATGAAGGTTGATTTGATTTGATTTATTTTCTCTATTTTTGTGTTTTTTTCCCCTCTTTTTATCCTACCTATTACTGTCAATTTAAAGATGCCAGTTAGCCTACAAAACCTGCACGGGCTTGGGATGTCGTAGGAGCCCAGAGCACCCGGAGGAAGCCCACGTGGTCACAGGGAGAACATACAAACGCCGTACAGGCAGCCTCGGAGGTCAGGATCGAACCTGGGTCTCTGGCGCTGTAAGGCATCAGCTCTACCCGCTGCGCAGCTGTGGTGCCCTAAATAAAGGAAGGATAGGAAGACAAAATTAATCAGTGGCGCAGCGGTAGAGTTGCTGCCTCACAGCGCCAGAATAGGAATAGCTGCTGCTACGGGTCGAGACCCTTCTTCAGACCTTTTTCTTTGTGTGTCTATCTTCAGTTTAAATCAGCATCCGCAGTTCCTTCCTACACCTGTCTTCTGATATATTTAATTTCTATGATTTGTTCTACATTCTAAGCTGCTAAATTCATAAGTGATAGGAGCAGAATTAGGCCATTCGGCCCATCTACTCTGCCATTCAATCATGGCTGATCCATCTCTCCCTCCTAACCCCATTCTCCTGCCTTCTCCCCATAACCCCTGACACCCGTACTAATCAAGAATCTATCTATCTCTGCCTTAAAAATATCCATTGACTTGGCCTCCACAGCCTTCTATGGCAATGAATTCCACCCTACATCAGTCTGAAGAAGGGTCTAGGCCCGAAACGTTGCCTATTTCCTTCGCTCCATAGATGCTGCCTCACCCGCTGAGTTTCTCCAGCATTTTTGTCTACCTTCGAAATTCCAGCATCTGCAGTTCCTCCTTAAACATTCTTGCACAGTAAAGATCTTCCCACTTTGCAGAGCCCAACACGGCACTATGCTCACTATCACCACATATAATGGGATAAATAGCCATAAAGAAAGGAAATAAATATTATCTTACAATGATTCACTATAATAAGCTAATGTTGCAAACGCATAGTGATAATTGAGTTCTGGTGACGGTTCTTCTTCGAATTGGATATTCCCTTATTTAATGTTTTTTCTAGTCCATTTGGAACATTTCACAAAATATTCTCAGAAGAGCAGAGTTGTGGGAGGAGATTGATAATGTCTGGGTACATCCACTAATATAAGTTGCAGCCCTGGAGATATTATAACCAATTATCTTCAGTTTGGGCTGCATGAGTTGTTGGATCCTTGTCTCTTTATTTTATCACTGAATGTCCTTATTTCCACTCAGCTTTTTGTATAAAGAGCGGAAACAGATTCTTGAGCAGAGGTGTAAAACTCAAAGGCAGCAGGACTGGATGATCTGTATCGAAGATAGACACAAAATGCTGGAGTAACTCAGCGGGACAGGCAACATCTCTGGAGAGAAGGAATGGGTGGCGTTTCGGGTCGAGACCCTTCTTCAGACTGGTTAGGGAAAAGGGAAAGGAGAGATATAGACGATGATGTGGAGAGATAAAGAACTAATGAATGAAAGATATGCGAAAATGTAACGATGATAAAGGCAACAGGCCATTGTTAGTTGTTTGCTAGGTGAGAATGAGAAGCTGGTGCGACTTGGGTGGGGGAGGGTATGGAGAGAGAGCGGAATGCCGGGGCTACTTGACGTTCGAGAGATCAATGTTCATACCACTGGGCTGTAAGGTGCCCAAGACAAACATGAGATGCTGTTCCTCCAATTTGCGTTTAGCCCCACTCTGACAATGGAGGAGACTGAGGACAGAAAGGTCAGTGTGGGAATGGGAAGGAGAATTAAAGTGTTTAGCAACCGGGAGATCAGGTTGGTTCAGGCGGGCTGAGTGGAGGCGTTCAGCAAAACGATCGCCCAGTCTGCGTTTGGTCTCGCCGATGTACAAGAGTCCACACCTTGAACAACGGATACAGTAGATGAGGTTGGAGGAGGTGCAAGTGAACCTCTGCCTAACCTTGAAGGGCTGTCTGTGCAGAACTTTTATTCATCTTTTCCATCCGCATATGTTATAGGTATGTTGCAAAGCGTACCTGAAGCGTCTTTGAAAATCTGCCGTTGCGGGTGTGCGCGATTTTGGCGCCGTTTAGAGGGGGCGGGTTTAAAACGCGATTTTCTCTAAGCTGTTCAAATCGAAAATGTTCAGCCTAGTTAATTATTAACGAAAAATCGCTGGAAGACCCCGTCGCAAAAGCTATTATTAGGTTTAAAGGCCTCGTATAATAGTTATAGTAGTTTAAAAATCAATCTCTAAACCCGCGACCGTCAGCAACCGCAGAGTCTCATAAAGCAAATATCTGAAGTTAGGTTGTATATTTTTACATTAAAAAGGGCTTTTAAAGAACCCTTTATACAAAATTTAATATTGCGAGTAGCTCAATTTGGGCCCATTATATCCCGCAGTATTTTTCTCGGCATTTGAGGCACAAATCTACCGCAATGTGAACGTTCTAAACCAGCGCGTTCCACAGGATCCCACTAGAAAGCTGATTTAAATGGGCATTTATTTACAGCAATTGAACACTGAATTCCTTCCATTTGGTCTATAAATTAATGTAAATGAGATTTAAAAATCATGTTTTATTGTGAATTATTTGTGAATATTATTTGGACATTTAGGCTATTTAAAAATGTTAATCATTTATTAAGAAATGGATAGATGTTTAGATCTAGTAATTGAAGTCTGAAATTAGCTACAATTAGGTAACTAACTAATTATATGCTTTAATTTCAGGTCATCCAAGTAAGATTATTTTATATTTGTTTCAGAATGCTTCAATCTATGATAACTGAAAATTTCATTCAGTTCTCTTAATTTTTAAGAAAGTTATGGGCTTTTGACTGTTCACGATCACAACTTTTTTGTTATGTCCATAGAAAATCAATAGGGAACAAGATGCTCATTTCCGAGTATGAAAATGGCCATAACTTTTTAAATACTTGAGATATGAAAGTGAATTAGGTGTCAAATTAAACTTATTTTTATGCTTTATCTGATGGGATAAATTACAGACTTGATTTTTAAAATCTCAAAATTTTGTAACATTGCTATATGTTACCAGAGTGAGGTGGGTCGCAGTGGGAATACTATCCCTTTGAATATTCTCCATCAAAATATCTCTTATCTCCCCACATCATCGTCTATATCTCTCGTTTCCCTTATCCCTAACCGGTCTGAAGAAAGGTCTCGACTCGAAACGTCACCCATTCCTTCTCTCCAGAGATGCTGCCTGTCCCGCTGAGTTACTCCAGCTTTTTGTATCTATCTTCCTTCATATAAGGTTATCAATCTTCTGGGTCAGTCATACCATTAATATTTCCATCAGTAATTCTGACAATCAGATGTTCATTCAGTTAATGAAACTGTTAACTGGGCTAAAATGTGCCTGAAAAACGACATACTATCGGGTTATATTTTCCTGGTTTCACTGGTTATATTAACACGTAATTGTACCAACTTGTCTGTGCTATATTAGTGCCGTCTATTAATCTGCTTATGTTGAACTGATGTCTTCAGAATAATTGTCAGAAATCTGTGCGAGCTCCCTGATTAGGTAAATCACGATAATTGGACTTCTATTCACTGCAGCTTATAGAACGAGAAGGGGCTGCATTAAGATTTATAACATGCTGATGATACTGGGGCAAAACTGGATGTGGATGAGTTCAGTTACAGTTTAGTTTATTGTCACGTGTACCGAGGTACAGTGAAAAGCTTCTGTAGCGCGCTAACCAGTCAGCGGAAAGACAACACATGATTACAATTGAGCCGTCCACAGTGTACAGATACATGATAAAGTGGATATTTCAAAGGCAGAGGTAGATAGATTCTTGGTTAGGATGGGTGTGTACACACACCCACACACACTTGCACACATGCACACACATACATGCACACACACGCACACATGCACACACATGCATGCACACATGCACACTTGCACACATGCACACACATACATGCATGCACACGCATGCATGCACACATACGCACACACATTCACGTGTGCATACATTAATACACGCATGCACATGCGCACACACATACACATAGACACTGATACACAGACACACACACATGCAAGAACACAGACACACACAGACACACACACGCACACAGACACACGCACACAGACACACACACACACACACGCACGCACACAGACACACGCACACACGCACACACGCACGCACACACACACACACACACGCACGCACACCGACACACGCACGCACGCACGCACGCACACACACACACACACACACGCACACACACACAGACGCACGCACGCACACAGACACACACACACACACACACACACACACACACACACACACACACACACACACACAATCCATCAACATGGTGATTTGACAACAGAGCAGGATGTCTAGAATCACAAAGAAATACCAATTTACAACCATTTCCATGTTTCTTCGCCAGGATAGATGCCGTCAAGTATCAAAAGGCATAAAATTATATAAATCAGATAATTCAAAAATGCATTAAAAGTGTAATATTGACAGTAATGGGGCAGAATGCAGCCACATAATGTTTAGGGTCTATTACACTGGCTAGACAAAGCTTAATAATAATATGTTAAAATGACCTGATTGAATGATTATGTTATAAATTGGCCTTTTTCGATCCATACTGGGAGTGATTAATCTGGAACATTAGTATATTGTAGACACAGCCTGGAAATTAATGCATTCCAATAATGATGCTTATTTATATAATGACCATAGAGTCCTTCATTAATCAGTTTAGTTTAGTTTAGAGATACAGCGCGGAAACAGGCCCTTCGGCCCACCGAGTCTGTACTGACCAGCGATCCCCGCACGCTAACACTACCCTACACACACACTAGGGACAATTTACAATTACACCAAGCCAATTAGCCTACAAACCTGCACGTCTTTAGAGTGTGGGAGGAAAGCGAAGTTCTTCGAGAAAACTCGGGCAGGTCACGGGGAGAACGTACACAAACTCCGTACAGACAGCGCCCGTAGTCGGGATCGAACCTGGGTCTCTGGCGCTGTGAGGCAGCAACTCTACCGCTGAGCGCCACCGTGCCGCGCGCTAAATTGTGTGATTATAAAAATGTAGAATCTGGATTAGGGGTTTTAGATATTAAACTAAACTTCAAGTCCCACTTTTCATTTCACTGCACATCTCGTATGTGTATGTGACAAATAAACTTGACTTGACTTGACTTGTGTGATGTTCGTTTGGGAAGAAGCTAAAGATTAGGAGGAAAATGTCTTTCCCCCTAATCTGAGGAAAGACAATCTTGCCATAGAGGGAGTACAGAGAAGGTTCACCAAACTGATTCCTGGGATGTCAGGACTTTCATATGAAGAAAGACTGGATAGACTCGGCTTGTACTTGCTAGAATTTAGAAGATTGAGGGGGGATCTTATAGAAACTTACATAATTCTTAAGGGGTTGGACAGGCTAGATGCAGGAAGATTGTTCCCGATGTTGGGGAAGTCCAGGACAAGGGGGTCACAGTTTAAGGATAAGGGGGAAATCCTTTAGGACTGAGATGAGAAAAACATTTTTTTTTCACACACGGAGAGTGGTGAATCTGTGGAATTCTCTGCCACAGAAGGTAGTTGAGGCCACAGTTCATTGGCTATATTTAAGAGGGAGTTAGATGTGGCCCTTGTGGCTAAAGGGATCAGGGGGTATGGAGAGAAGGCAGGGATGGGATACTGAGTTGGATGATCAGCCATGATCATATTGAATGGCGGTGCAGGCTCGAAGGGCCGAATGGCCTACTCCTGCACCTATTTTCTATGTTTCTATGTTTCTAAGCTGTTCTTGAAGCTGATGCTCACAGATTTCATGCTCCTACACTTCCTTCCCGATGGTTGGAGTGAAATGAGTGCGTGGCCAGGGTGGTGTGGGCTTCACGACTAATATTGGGGAAATTATTAAAAACACAAACTGGTCCATTCAACGTCTAACATTGTCCTCCGAAAGTCATTTGGAAATTCAAACAATGCAGAAATCAGCCCAGTTTCAGGTACACCATGTTCCAAATCTAAGAGGCAATCATGTTCCTCTTTATATATATATGTGTGATCCTTTACATTTAATCTTCATTATCCTCCTTTAACTGACTTGACAACTGGAATAATTCATTGCCACTTAGTTGTAAACTTCACATTTTTTCTCTCAAAGGTGGCGCAGCGGTAGAGTTGCTGCCTCACAGCGCCAGAGACCCAAGTTCAATCCCGACTACGGGTGCTGTCTGTACGGAGTTTGTACGTTCTCCCCGTGACCTGCGTGGGTTTTCTCCGGGAGCTCCGGTTTCCTCCCACACTCCAAAGACGTGCAGGTATGTGGGCTAATTGGCTTCGGTAAAATTGTCAATTTCCCCCTAGTGTGTGTGTGTGTGTGTTGGACAGTGTTAGTGTGCGGGGATCGCTGGTCGGCGCGGACACCGTGGGCCAAAGGGCCTGTTTCCGCGCTGTATCTCTAAACCAAGAAGAATTCGAGTTTCTTCTTCCTTTGATAGTGCCATCTGCTGCTGGAAATCCCACTCAACTCCTGGACATTCTGCATAAGAACCACCCCCCGCCTCTCTCGCCCACTGCAGTGTGGAGCATTTCAATTGACAATCCTTTGTATCATTTGACATCTTTACAACTTCTTGCTTCCACTCTCAATAACATTTTGAGTAATTCCTTTAATTTCTTTCATTAAATTTTATGGCCAGCGCCAGGGACCAGCTAATGCTTCTGCCCGACTCATTGATTTAGACATTGTGCAGCAGGATGTGCGAAGTAGCTCTTTAATAATTGATGTAAGCTGAGAAGACATAGGGAAAACTGATCGGTGTGAAATTTACCGGCCATTTTAGTTCCGCTTGAATATGTTGCTCTCAATTGCTACATGGAGGTGTAACGATGAACAGTCCAGCAAAGGTCAAACGCGTGGGGATTGGAAGCTAGGATTTAGAAGATTGTGGGGGGATCTAATAGAAACTTACAGAGCCTGTACTGCAGCAATGGATTAGAACTGTTGATGATACTCTAGTCACTAAAGTCTAGTGGACTAATTTCCTTGATTAGACTTCACTGGCTTTACCTTGCACTAAATGTTATTTCCTTATCATGTACCTGTAACCTGTCAATGGCTCGATTGTAATCATGTATTGTCTTTCCACTGACCAGTGAGCACGAAATAAACAATAGACAATAGGTGCAGGAGTACCCCATTCCCTAATCTGAGGAAAGACATTCTTGCCATAGAGGGAGTACAGAGAAGGTTCACCAGACTGATTCCTGGGATGGCAGGACTTTCATATGAAGAAAGACTGGATAGACTCGGCTTGTACTTGCTAGAATTTAGAAGATTGAGGGGGGATCTTATAGAAACGTACAAAATTCTTAAGGGGTTGGACAGGCTAGATGCAGGAAGATTGTTCCCGATGTTGGGGAAGTCCAGAACTAGGGGTCACACAGTTTAAGGTTAAGGGGGAAATCTTTTAGGACCGAGATGAGAAAATCATTTTTCACACAGAGAGTGGTGAATCTGTGGAATTCTCTGCCACAGAAGGTAGTTGAGGCCACAGTTCATTGGCTATATTTAAGAGGGAGTTAGATGTGGCCCTTGTGGCTAAAGGGATCAGGGGGTATGGAGAGAAGGCAGGGATGGGATATTGAGTTGGATGATCAGCCATGATCATATTGAATGGTTGGTGCAGGCTCGAAGGGCCGAATGGCCTCTACTCCTGCACCTATTTTCAATGTTTCTAATTGGCACTTGCTCGCTTTCGCTCTTGGCGATGTGAGGAGGTCCATCGGAGAGGGAGGCGAGCCATGGGAGCGCGAGGAGGGGGGTATTAGCTACTAGGAGCGGTTGCACCAAATTGGATTGTTGTAGCGCAGTCATGTTGAGCACTAACATTGTGGGCCGAAGGGCCTGTTCTAATGCTGCGCTGTTCCAGCATTCGTGAGCTCGTGTTTCGGACGATGTCGCTCGCTGTTGGGCTCTGGCGTCATCCAACATGTTGACAGAATTGCCGCCCGATGCATCACAGAGGGCATCGTGTCATCGCGTCCTTGGAACGGAGGGATATGGATCGCGTGCAGGCAGACGGGGGATGACTTTAGCAGTGTTGTGTTCAGCAGGGGCCAAAACAGCCTGTTCAGCCTGATGAAGGGTCTCGACCAGAAACGTCACCTATCCATGTTCTCCACAGATGCTGCCTGACCCGCTGAGTTACTCCAGCACTTTGTGAAACGTCACCTATCCGTGTTCTCCACAGATGCTGCCTGACCCGCTGAGTTACTCCAGCACTTTGTGAAACGTCACCTATCCATGTTCTCCACAGATGCTGCCTGACCCGCTGAGTTACTCCAGCACTTTGTGAAACGTCACCTATCCATGTTCTCCACAGATGCTGCCTGACCCGCTGAGTTACTCCAGCACTTTGTGAAACGTCACCTATCCATGTTCTCCACAGATGCTGCCTGACCCGCTGAGTTACTCCAGCACTCTGTGAAACGTCACCTATCCATGTTCTCCACAGATGCTGCCTGACCTGAATAAGGAGTAAGCCATTTAGAACGGAGACGAGGAAACACTTTTTCACACAGAGAGTGGTGAGTCTGTGGAATTCTCTGCCTCAGTGGAGGCAGGTTCTCTGGATGCTTTCAAGAGAGAGCTAGATAGGGCTCTTAAAAATAGCGGAGTCAGGGGATATGGGGAGAAGGCAGGAACGGGGTACTGATTGGGGATGATCAGCCATGATCACATTGAATGGCGGTGCTGGCTCGCAGGGCCGAATGGCCTACTCCTGCACCTATTGTCTATTGTCTATTGACCCACTGAGTTACTCCAGCACTCTGTGTGTCACTGTTCTATATTCTACATTCTTCCATACTGCCGAGCCTGGTGTGTGATTACAGTATTTCCTGCATTGTAAATTTCATATATCCACTATATTTCTATCACAACAGGCAATTCATCAGTTTGAAAGACTGACTGTAAATGATATTGATGTCTGTAGTGAGTCTGGAGCCAAACACTCACAGGAATGAAATGCTGATTTTGTGCATTAATATTATTAGTATTATTTAACAAGGTATTAAAAAATAATAGTTCCGTTTCCTCATTTGTTGCACTCCTCTTTAACCTGCAACAAAGCATTCTGCAGCTCCGCTTATTTTTAGACCTGTTTTTTAAGCAGGTCAGTGCTCTAAATGGCTTGTTCCTTGTTCCATCTAGTGGCCTGCCTCCAGTATGTGAAGAGGCATTTCTGCTCCAATAAATCCACCGTGCATCGCGGCAGGTTCATCATTTCCATTTTGCCCGCTGTTGAATGTTGTTCCACTAAAGTGCGCAGTATTTCTAAATCAAACTCGCCTCAATTCCACAGCAAAGGGCAGACAGTGGAAATACATTTAGCTCGGGGCTAAAGGAATCAAGGGTTATGGGGGGAAAAGCAAGAACGGGGTACTGATTTTAGATGATCAGCCATGATCATATTGAATGGTGGTGCAGGCTCGAAGGGCCGAATGGCCTCTACTCCTGCACCTATTTTTCTATGTTTCCAAAAAGGATAATGGAAGCGTGGAAGAGAGACTCCATGAGTCCCTATATCTCGGGTGGGAGGATGGTGAACCCTGACAAACCACTACATTTAATAAATACAATCTATCTTCCATAGCTGACTGTTTTCAGTAAATGAAACGTGTGAAAAATGCATCTGCTTCTCAGGAGATGCTGCTTCAGATGTTTATACTTAGAAATATTTCAGGCGTTTTACATTTACAAAGCTCTTTGGGTTGTGTAGGAAGGAACTGCAGATGCTGGTTTACACCGAAGATAGACACAAAATGCTGGAGTAACTCTGCGGGACAGGCGGCATCTCTGGGGAGAAGGAACGGGTGACGTTTCGGGTTGATGAAGGGTCTCGACCTGAAACGTCACCCATTCCTTCTCTCCAGAGACGCTACCTGTCCCGCTGAGTTACTCCAGCATTTTGTGTCTATCTTCGCACTATGGGGTGTGTCTGATCTACTGATCATCCCTGTATGTGCATGTTTAGGGGGCCAATGATGGAATATCGATGCTCCAGTCCAGTGTGATTTTCATCAGTGTTCACCTCGCAGTTTATTTGACCATAAACTGTAGGTGCATCCTTTATTTTCAACACTATTTTCTGACAAAATGTGCAGGAAGGAACAGCAGATGCTGGTTTACATCGAGGATAGACACAAAATTCTTGTGTAACTCAGCGGGACCGGCAGCATCTCTGGGGAGACGGAACGGGTGACGTTTTGGGTCGAGACTCTTCTTTTGTCACCTATCTATGTTCTCCAATGATTCTGCCTGACCCATTGAGTTAAACCCCTGTCCCACTGTACGAGTTCATTCAAGAGTTCTCCCGCGTTTCCCCTGATTCGAACTCGGAGATTTACGGTAATGGCCGCTCGTCGGTACTCGGTGCTCTCGTGGACATTTTTCAACACGTTGAAAAATCTTCACGAGTCTTCCCTGGCTTTCCGCGTTTCCCGAGTACCTGCCGTTAGTGTTACGAGCCGTCCCCGAGCTCCGACGTACCCACAACGTACATTCTACGTCCTTACCACGAGTTTGATTTTTTTTTAAACTCGGGAGAGCTCTTGGAATGAACTCGTACAGTGGGACAGGGCTTTCACTCCAGCGCTTTGTGTCATTTTTTGTTAACCAGCATCTGCAGTTCCTTGTGTCAACAAGCCTTCTCTCTTTCCTTCCCTCCTGCCACCACCCCCCTCTCTTCATTCTCTCATTCTCTTTCCCCTTATAGCTGCCATGCTTGTCATATTTTCTTACATTTCTGCTAAATAATGAAGCTGCAACTCTAGGTTTGCCCGGGGGTGTAACTGTGAAGGCTAAACTCCAGCCACCACCAAGAATTCCTAATTCTCAATATCAAATACAAAGCTTTTGACATCAAAATACCACACAGATCTAGGCTGCCAACATTCTTCCCTCCTCTCTCTCTCTGCTACCCTTCAGAGCAAGAATGAAGAGCCCCCCCTGGTCATCAACTTACAACCCAACAGTTTTGTTGCTTTCAACACATCAACCTTCACAATTTCTGCCATCCTCAGCAACATTTCACCATCACAGCATCTTCTTAAGGTATCTTAACATCCCGCTCTTAACGCAGAGACATCTGTTGTGCAGCTCGCCTATCTCCTTCGCTCCATAGATGCTGCCTCACCCGCTGAGTTTCTCCAGCACTTCGATTTTCCAGCATCTGCAGTTCCTTCTTAAACACTGCTCCTCTATTCTATCTTTCACTTCTATTCTTGCTTTCCCTTTGTTTCCTATTCTCCATTTTTCCAATTTAGGTTACTAGGTTAAAAAGGAAGCTGTACATTAATTGCATCATTCTCGATGCCGAGCGTTGTGTCTTTGTACAATTGCTTCGAATAAAATCAAAATTTAAAAAAAAAACACTGCTCTTAAGGTATTAAAGTCTTAAGGTATCCTCCCGTTGTTTTTGGGTGGCGCAGCGGTAGAGTTGCTGCCTCACAGCGCCAGAGACCCGGGCGCTGTCCGTACGGAGTTTGCACGTTCTCCCCGTGACCTGCGTGGGTTTTCTCCGAGATCTTCGGTTTCCTCCCGCACTCCAAAGACGTGCAGGATTGGTTTCGGTAAAAATCGTAAATTGTCCCTAGCGTGTCGGATAGTGTTAAGGGCCTATCCCACTTGGGCGTCATTTACGTGACATCATTTACACGTCACAACGCACGACGCGCGCACGGTGAGGCGTGGCGGCGTAGGCAGGGACACGCGGCACCCCAGGATTTTGGGATTCACAAAATCTTCGCCCACCACCTGCGTGACGCGCAAATGGTGCCCAATGGGACAGGCCCTTTAGTGTGCTGGGCGGCGTGGGCTCGATGGGCTGAAGGGCCCGTTTCTGCGCTGTATCTCTAAAACTAAAATTAAACTCAACTAAAACTCTTTTTTTTTTAAAACAACGTGGTCACATCTTCATCAGAAGGATTGTTTCAAGGAATTGGTTCAACATCTTTCACAAGGGATGGGAAATATACATTGTCACAATAGTGGAGGAAGGGACTGCAGATGCTGGTTTAAACAGAAGATCGGCACAAAATGCTGGAGTAACTCAGCGGGACAGGCAGCATCTCGGGAGAGAAGGAATGGGTGACGTTTCGGGTCAAGGACCTTTACCTTCTGAAGAATGGGTCTCGATCCATTTCCTTCTCTCCAGAGATGCTGCCTGTCCCGCTGAGTTATGCCCCTGTCCCACTTAGGAAACCTGAACGGAAACCTCTGGAGACTTTGCGCCCCACCCAAGGTTTCCGTGCGGTTCCCGGAGGTTTTTGTCAGTCTCCCTACCTGCTTCCACTACCTGCAACCTCCGGCAACCACCTGCAACCTCCGGGAACCGCACGGAAACCTTGGGTGGGGGCGCAAAGTCTCCAGAGGTTTCTGTGAAGGGGCATTACTCCAGCTTTTTGTATCTATCTATAGTCACAATAGCGACTCTCAGACGCTGAAAATGAGCAGAGAACAAAAGCAAACCGACACAATATGCGAGTTGAATTCTCAGGAAAACCAACCACCTTCGATCGATCCTCAACAACAATTCCTGATGCCACAAAATTACATCACCTGCACTTTATTATAAAACAAGAATATTAACATCAAAACCAGGGCAGGGAATGAAAGAATCAATTTTAAAGTGGTTTGATGCTAATGATGTACGGAATGGAATAAAGCAGCAATTTAATCAATTAAGTGATCAGGGCAGTTTTTAATTTATTCTTTCTTGTTGTTGAGAAGTGATGGATTTAGCAAGCCTGGCGTTGTTTTTTTGTGTTATGTTTTAGGATCAGGAGCAATGCATATATCTTGGAGTAAATTATGCAATAATACTCAGATTTACATGGAGATTGTTAAGATCTCTGAGTCCATTAACTGTTGTTTAAGAAGGAACTGCAGATGCTGGAAAATTGAAGGTAGACATAAATGCTGGAGAAACTCAGCGGGTGCAGCAGCATCTATGGAACGAAGGAAATAGGCAACGTTTCGGGTCGAAACCCTTCAGGCTTAGTGTATAAGGAGGAACTGCAGATGCTGGAAAATCGAAGGTAGACAAAAGTGCTGGAGAAACTCAGCGGGTGCAGCAGCATCTATGGCACGAAGGAAATAGGCAACGTTTCGGGTCGAAACCCTTTCGGGTTTCGACCCGAAACGTTGCCTATTTCCTTCAGGGTTTCAAACCGAAACGTTGCCTATTTCCTTCGTTCCATAGATGCTGCTGCACCCGCTGAGTTTCTCCAGCACTTTTGTCTACCTTCGATTTTCCAGCATCAAGGAAATAGGCAACGTTTCGGGCCGAAACCCCATGTTGAAGAAGGAACTGCAGATGCTGGAAAATCGAAGGTAGACAAAAATGCTGGAGAAACTCAGCGGGTGCAGCAGCATCTATGGAGCGAAGGAAATGGGCAACGTTTCGGGCCGAAACCCTTCTTCAGACTGTTCACAAAATTTAGACTCTCCAAAAATTCATACCTGTTGTTATGGATGAGATTTATCCCAGTTAATTTGACCTGACACTTGTATCTTATCTTTTTGTTTTGCAATCTTACGCGATTTTTACTTACGCGATTTGTTTTCCGCGCCGAAAATGTTCAACGTGTTGAAAATCCAGCGGTGACTGGAAAAAGGTACGACTCTTTAGGCGACTATTCGCCACCAAACAGGCGCGATAGTCGCAGCAGGTTGCCGGAAATTTGCGGGGGTTGACGCCTGTTTGGTGATGAGTAGTCGCCCAAAGATTTTCCACATTCAAAACATTTTCGGCAACCTGCTGCGACTATCGCGCCTGTTTGGTGGCGAGCAGTCGCCCAAAGAGTCGTACCTTTTTCCAGTCGCCGCTGGATTTTCCACATTCAAAAAAAATTTCCACCAACCTGCTGCGACTGTGACGGGTGCCGGCAGTCGCCGAAAAAAATCACGTAAGTGGGACAGGCCATTTATGCTTTCACCACCCGATCGCTTTGTTTCCACCGATGCCGCTGAGCTATCCGAGCCCCGTGGAGATTAACGTTGCAAAGTGCAAAAAATTCCTTAGTTTCACTTCTGCAAATATACTCTCCATCACCTCTCTAGTTTTCTCTTCGCTGTGAGTAATGTAGCGATTAGCTTTGATCCTGATATTCCTTCCCCCAAAGCCTTTGATAAACGCATCAAAGCTGTGACTCCATTCTGCCGACCTGTGTTCGTGGCTGCTTTAGATATTGACTGATGCTGGCTGGCTTGCGAGAAGCCTAATGAGGCTCATGAACCCTATGCTATCCCAGACACATCACCTCAACATCTAGCCCCGTTGCTCCTTGCCTGAGTGATGCTAAACAGGAGGTAGACAAAAGTGCTGGAGAAACTCAGCGGGTGCAGCAGCATCTATGGAGCGAAGGAAATAGGCGACGTTTTGGGACGAAACCCTTCTTCGGACTGATGTAGGGTGGGGGGGGAGGGGGGAGAAGAAAGGAGAAAGGAAGAGGAGGAGCCCGAGGGCTGAGGGAGAGCTGAGAAGGGGAGGAGATAGCAAGGGCTACCGGAAATTGGAGGTCAATGTTTATGCCACTAGGGTGCAGACTGCCCAAGCGGAATATGAGGAGCTGCTCCTCCGATTACCAGTGGTGCTCACTCTGGCCGTGGAGGAGGCCCAGGACAGAAAGGTCAGATTCGGAATGGGAGGGGGAGTTGAAGTGCTGCTAAACATTCTCCTTTGCTGGAGTAACTCAGCGGGACGGGCAGCATCTCTGGAGAGAAGGAATGGGTGACATTTCTGGTTGAGACTCTTCCCCTCTGCTGAAGAGATGGGAGATCTTCGCCATCTTATAACTTGCAGTCAAAAATCCAGCATCGGATAATTTTCCCTGGAAGGCCAGAGGTTGAAGGGAGACCTGAAGGAAGGATATATTAAAGAGAGAGTTAGATTTAGTTCTTAGAGCTAACGGAATCAAGGGATATGGGGAGTAAGCAGGAACGGGCACTGATTTTGGATGATCAGCCATGATCATATTGAATGGCGGTGCTGGCTCGGAGGGCCGAATGGCCTACTCCTGCACCTGTTATCTATGAAATAAAATTACGTGTAGGGAGGAATCGCAGACGCTGGTTTAAACCAACGATTGACACAAAAATTTGGAGTAACTCAGCGGGACAGGCAGCATCTCTGGAGAGAAGGAATGGGTGACGTTTCGGGTTGAGACTCTTCTTCAGACTGAGAGTCAGGGGAGAGGGAAAGGAGAGATATAGACGGTGATGTGGGGAGATATAAAACAAATGAATGAAAGATATGCAAAGAAGTCATGATGATAAAGGAAACATGAGGGCACTGACTAGATTGAAGCTAGTTAGACACTATTTAATAAACTTAGATTTGCATAACATGATTTGATCAACCTCTCCTGGGGTTTGAAGACATGGAGCACACCAGATTAAATTGCAATCCAGAGCAATGTGCAAATGGAAACAGAATTTTATATATCAGAGATCTTGTACTATGTTTGACCTGGCAGCAAAACCATATCCCTCTAGTTGACGGTTCCAGTTTAGAGATACAGCCCATTCGGCCCACTGAGTCCATGCTGGCCAGCGATCCCTGTACATTAACACTATCCGACACACACACACTAGAGACAATTTGCAATTTTACCAAGACAATTAGCCTACAAACCTGTACGTCTTTGGAGTGTGTCCTTGGAAGCATCCTTTGACAGCTTGTTCCGTATACCTACCACCATTTAGTTAAATGTGCGGGGATCGCTGGTCGGCGTGGACTCGGTGGGTCGAAGTGCCTGTTTCCACGCTGTATCTCTAAACTAAACTCAGCGGGACAGGCAGCTTCCCTGAAGTGAAGGAATAGGTAACGTTTCGGGTCGAGACCCTTCTTCAGACTGACGAAGGGCCTCGTCGCAAAACATCACCCATTCCTTCCCTCCAGAGAAGCTGCCCGTCCCGCTGAGTTACTCCAGCATTTTGTGTCTACCTTCGGTGTAAACCAGCATCTGCAGTTCCCTCCCACGCATAAAATAGATTTCTCTTTATCCAGAGTGAACAGCCTTGGCTGCAGTCTCCACTGGATAGTGGTTAGAGCATTTGAAAATCAATTATTAGCTCATGAATAGAACATTGGCCTCTGAAATTCTTAGCAGCAGCAGAATACACAAATGCAAACAGTGTTTTCTAAGACCATTATCTCTGCTGCAGAATGTGTTTACAGATAAGGCTTTCTGAAAGCTTCTATCTTCCGATTGACGCATTATTTGCAAGTCCTTTAATAAGGTGAAACCCTGTCACCATAGGAACAATCTTCTGAGTAATTCTCATCTGTTCCTCAGTAACTGAGATTCAGTCTTTCAGTATTTCCCAAACAGCTGATCGAAGGAAACCACACCGGAATTTGCCAATCTGCTCTCTCCTGTGCCCCCAAACCCACAAAACCCCCCTATCAGTCTGAAGAAGGGTTTTGGCCCGAAACGTCACCTATTCCTTCGCTCCATTGATGCTGCTGCACCCGCTGAGTTTCCCCAGCAATTTTGTGTACCTAAGATCAAGGGAAATGTTGACTTGTTAGCTCGGAGAAGGTGGCAGCCGAACAAACAGAGATAAAATGGAAACAAGGACTGGTCGGGGAACTGGGAAGGGAGAGGGATGGGGAGAGAGGGAGAGGGTTACTTAAAATTAGAGAAGTCAATATTCAAGCCTTTGCTTAAAATTCCCTGCAGTTAAATTCTAGCTTTCACCCCCCCCCCACTACAATCAGTCTGAAGAAGGGTCCCGGCCCAAAATGTCACCGACCTTTCTCTACCAGAGATGCTGCCTAACCTGCCGAGTAAGTTTTGCCATCCCGACCCATGAGGGTGAATAAACACTCTGCATAAATGATTACAACTTTGATTCGAGGCGGGAGATTGTGCTGAAGGTTTGTGCTGCAGAAAGAAAGACAATAGTTGGTCCTATCTTTTAGTGTG
>NC_045999.1:1968984-1973984 GCF_010909765.2 Amblyraja radiata | reverse complement strand
CGGCCAACATGTCCCAGCTACACTAGTTCCACCTGCCTGCGTTTGGCCCATATCCCTCCAAACCTGTCCTATCCATGTACCTGTCTAACTGTTTCTTAAACGTTGGGATAATCCCAGCCTCAACTACCTCCTCTTCTGCTGCAAATAAAAATAATGATATTGTCAGAGAAGGTGCATTTAGTTTAGGAAAGAAATTGCAGATGCTGGCTTAAACCGAAGATAGACACACACACAGTCCTGGAGTAACTCAGCGGGACAGGCAGCATCTCTGGAGTGAAGGAATGGGTGATGTTTTCGGTCAACTCATAGAAACATAGAAAATAGGTGCAGGAGTAGGCCATTCGGCCCTTCGAGCCTGCACCGCCATTCAATATGATCATGTCAGATCATCCAACTCAGTATCCCGTACCTGCCTTCTCTCCATACTCCCTGATCCCTTTAGCCACAAGGGCCACATCTAACTCGACCCGAAACGTCACCCATTTCTTCTCTGTAGAGACTCTGCCTGTCCCGCTGAGTTACTCCAGCATTTTGTGCCAATCTTTTGTTCCATGTCCCACTTGCTAATTCTACAAGAGGCCGTTACAAATACAGCATAACAAACACA
Source organism: Amblyraja radiata (assembly GCF_010909765.2). Taxonomy (NCBI): domain Eukaryota; kingdom Metazoa; phylum Chordata; class Chondrichthyes; order Rajiformes; family Rajidae; genus Amblyraja; species Amblyraja radiata. Next base: position 1,973,377 of record NC_045999.1, on the reverse strand, counting down.
CATCAAAAGCAAACTAAGCACTTATTTCTGGAACTTGCTTCAGTGCTTTGATTCTGGAATAATTCCGTGGACAAAAGACATCTTTGGTTTCTATGGTGCTGCAAAACTTGTTCAAAGAATAGTTTATTTGTTCACCCAGAGCATTGTCCTGTGCCTTTGAATTCCCAGCATCACTGTGTTCTTGCATTAGCTCTTAAGAGCTTCCCTCAGTATCCTCAACGTTCAGCCACACAGTCGGAGACCCTAAACTTGCTGCGAATCCTGAAGGGCCTGTCCCACTTACGTGTCCTTGGCACGCAAATTACACGCCTTCGTGGTCGGGTTGAGGCGTACGGGCATCGTGTGGCTGCGCGGGGCCGGTCCCACTTAGAAGCGCGGAGGGGTGTTGCAGTTGTGCGCAACATCGCGCAGGGCTCCGAAACTTTTGTAGCGAACGAACATCGCGCGCAAACGGCCTGTAGCGGAACTGACGGCCAAAGTGGGACAGGCCCAAGACCCTGCCGCAACGCAACGTCTCACCGCAGAAGCGGGCAAACGATCACCGAACTCGGCCTGGGGCTCACGGCCGTTGTGGTCCGGGTCCGCCCTCACTTCTACCCCCAGAGCAGGGCCAAGAAAATTGAAGATGGACACAAAATGCTGGAGTAACTCAGCGGGACCGGCAGCATCTCTGGAGAGAAGGAATGGGTGATGTTTCAGGTCGAGACCTTTCTTTTCAGACTGAAGAAGAGTCTCGACTCGAAACATCACCCATTCCTTCTCTCCAGAGATGCTGCCAGTCCCGGTGAGTTACTCCAGCATTTTGTGTCTATCTTGCGGGTTTGGGTTGGGTCAGCTTGGCCAGCACTTTGTGTCCACGTCAGGTTAGTGTGGCACAATGGGCCATGGACAGTATCATGTGTAGGATGCTGGTTTAAACCCAAGATAGACACAAAAAACTGGAGTAACTCTGCAGGACAGGCAGCATCTCTGAGGAGAAGGAATGGGCGATGTTTCGGGTCGAGACCCTTCTTCAGACCAATGTTCTTCACAGAAGGAAAGCTGCCATCCTTACCTACATGGGACTCTGGACACATTGAAGACATTTCAGTTTTTGTAGTTTAGAGATATAGCGCGGAAACAGGCCCTTCGGCCCACCGGGTCCGTGCCGACCAGCGATCCCCGCACACCAACACTATCCAACACACACTAGGGACAATTTTACACTTTACACCAAGCCAATTAACCTACAAACCTGTACATCTTTGGAGTGTAGGAGGAAACGGAAGATCTCAGAGAAAACCCACGCAGGTCACGGGGTGAACGTACAAACTCCACACAGGCAGCGCCCGTAGTCGGGATCGAACCCGGGTCTCTGGCGCTGTGAGGCAGCAACTCTACCGCTGTGCCACCGTGCTGCCCTGATGAAGATGGATAATAAATGGCAAGTAATCTTTAGTGCTTGACTTGGATATCAAAGTTCCTTTGACATTTTCAGACTTCAAAAGCCACTGCTGAAAATAATCGCAAAACATGATGTGGTCGTTACTAATTTGCTATTTTTACTCCATCCTGCACCTTAGCAACTTCCCTTTGTCTCATTTCCAGTTCTCACTAACATTCTTTGACTTCAGGGCGGCATGGAGGTGCAGCGGTAGAGTTGCTGCCACACAGCGCCAGAGACCCGGGTTAATAATAATAATAATGGATGGGATTTATATAGCGCCTTTCTAATACTCAAGGCGCTTTACATCCCATTATTCATTCACTCCTCAGTCACACTCGGTGGTGGTAAGCTACTTCTGTAGCCACAGCTGCCCTGGGGCAGACTGACGGAAGCGTGGCTGCCAATCTGCGCCTATGGCCCCTACGACCACCACCAATCACTCACACACATTCACACACATTCACACACAGGCAAAGGTGGGTGAAGTGTCTTGCCCAAGGACACAACGACAGTATGCACGCCAAGCGGGATTCGAACCGGCTACCTTCAGGTTGCCAGCCGAACACTTAGCCCATTGTGCCATCTGTCGTCCCAGGGTTAGACCCTGACTAAGGGTGCTGTCTGTGTGGAGTTTGTACGTTCTCCGCGTGGCCTGTGTGGGTTTCCTCTGGGTGCTCTGGTTTCCTCCCACACACCAAAGACGTGCGTGTTTGTAGGGTAATAATGTAAATTGCCCCTAGTGTGTAGGACTTGAAACTGGGATAACATAGGACTCGTGTGGGCCAGTGCTCGTTGGTCGGCACGGACTCGATGGGCCAAAGGGACTGTTTCCATGCTGCATCTGTAAATCTGAAACCAAATCTACAGTGGGATAATATAGAAATAGTGTGAACGGATGTGTAGGAAGGTACTGCAGATGCTGGTTTAAACCGAAGATAGACAGAAAACGCTGGAGTAACTCAGCGGGACAGGCAGCATCTCTGGATAGAAGGAATGGGTGACGTTTCGGGTCGAAACCCTTCTTCAGTCTCGACCCGAAATGTCACCCATTCCTTATCTCCAAAGATGCTGCCTGTCCCGCTGAGTTACTCAAGCTTTTTGTGTCTATGAATGGTTGCTTGTTGGTTGGCATGGACTCAATGGGCTGAAGGGCCTTTCTCTCGCTCTCTCTCTCTCTCTCTCTCTCTCTCCCACACCCTCTCTCTCCCTCTCACACACACTCTCTCTCTAACACACACACACTCACTCTCTCTCTCCCTCTGTCTGGAGAACGTGTAATGAGGATGGTATGAGCTCCAGTCACCCCTGACACTTGTCCACACTGAGATGTTGAAGGAACAGAGAGCTGACACGCTGCTCCCTATTTAAGAAGAAAGCTCAACCACGACAGAAACATCTCGAGACTAAAAATACCGTTACATTTTGTCCGTGGGTGGATTGGAACTTTGATGTAATTATTTGCCTTCATGAAATGTGTTCACCTTTTACTCCAGGGACAATTGTTGTCTAATACACATCATGGATGGGTCATTTGGGATAGCAATTACTGCCACCATTCAGTTGCTGCATTTCTTACTCAGCCTGCCGTGCTAAAGGTAAACTCTTGCCTTCAAATAAGGTCCTTCCCCTTCGAAATGTGCCCAAAAGCACAGTGATGCAGCGGGTAGAGCTGCTGCCTCACCAGACCAGAGCTTAGAGATACAGCGCGGAAACAGGCCCTTCGGCCCACCGAGTCTGCACTAACCAACGCATTATCTGCCTCAGAGGGCGGTGGAGGCCGGTTATCTGGAGGCTTTCAAGAGAGAGCTAGATAGGGCTCTTAAAAATAGCAGAGTCAGGGGATATGGGGAGAAGGCAGGAACGGGGTACTGATAGATAGATAGATAGATATAATTTATTGCCACACAACCAGGGTTGGTGGAAATTTGGGTTGTCAGCAGCAGTACAATAGTAAAGAACACACAATAAAACTGTAACACAAACATCCACCACAGCATTCATCACTGTGGTGGAAGGCACAAAAATTTGGATGATCGGCCATGATCACATTGAATGGCGGTGCTGGCTCGAAGGGCCGAATGGCCTACTCCTGCACCTATTGTCTATTGACCAGCGATCCCCGCACATTAACACTATCCTGCACACCAAGCCAATTAACCTACATACATGTTCGATCCTGAGCTCGCGTGCTCTCTGTGTGGAGTTCGCACGTTCTCCAAGTCTTGACACACTCCAATGACGTACAGGTTTGTAGGTTAATTGGCTTCTGTAAAAAATATATATATAAAATTGCCCCTAGTGTGTGTAGGGTAGTGTTAGTGTACGGGGGGATCGCTGGTCGGTGCGGACTCGATGGGCTGAAGGGCCTGTTTCCGTGCTGTAAGTTTAAAATCTACTAATTTTGCCACTGAGCCACTCTACCATTCTATTTTAATTAATTTAACTCTATTTCCCAAACTATGAAAGTGGGATTTGAACCCATCTGTGCAAATCATCGTCCTAGACTCCAGCACCACCAGTCTAAACCCATGACCACTTGTATTCGACGTCAAACACCGACACTCATTGTGCTCCAGCCTTCTCTTTGAGTTTGGGTTTGAGTTTAGTTTATTGTCACGTGTACCGAGGTACAGTGAAAAGCTTTTGTTGTGAGCCGCCAAGCCAATTAGCATACATGCCTGTCCGTCTTTGGAGCGTGGGAGGAAACCAAAGATCTCGGAGAAAACCCACGCAGGTCACGGGGAGAACGTGCAAACTCCGTACAGACAGCACCTGTAGTCGGGATCGAACCCGGGTCTCCAGCGCTGTAAGGCAGCAACTCTACCGCTGCGCCACCGTGCCACCCAGCAGTTACCCAGTCAGTGGAAAGACAATACATGATTACAATCGAGTGTACAGATACAGATACAGATACTGTACGGAGTTTGCAGCAGGAGATTAGCAAGAGATACGACTGATTGGCTCTAG
>NC_045999.1:1953984-1963984 GCF_010909765.2 Amblyraja radiata | reverse complement strand
GCAACGGCCTGCAGCTGCATTAAGGCCGTACGCAGCACCTCGACGGGCATGTGCAGCGTCTTGACACCGTACGTCACACGCGAACTTCGCTCGAACTTCACGTCACTCACTCGACCTCCGTGCGTACGCCGTCGAGGCGGCTGCGGGTTTAGGTCGCGCTTGCCGCGTGGAGTCGCATGCTCGTGGGACAGGCCCTGTACCAATGTAAAGCACTTTGGTCAACGAGAGATGTTTTTTAAATGTGCTATAGAAATAAAAGTGACCTGACTTGACTTGGTAGATTGGCTAAACGCCCATTGGAATCTGAATCCCCCCTAAAATCTCAACATTAACAAGATTCTCTGAGCTTTATCGGAGTGAACACACATTTGTAAATCATTTTGATTCCTGCGCTCAAGTTATTCAATGTTCAATCATTAAATCACTCACCTTGACCATGCAGGGCTCAAGCTTGAATCACTAGCTTTGTGTACTGATCCAGCTTCGAATAGTGAAAGGCTTGGACCGAGTGGACGTGGAGAGGATGTTTCCACTGGTGGGAGAGTCTAGGACCAGAGGGCACAGCCTCAGAATTAAAGGACGTTCCTTGAGGAAGGAGACGAGGGGGATTTTCTTTAGTCACTCCAGTCAGCTTTCTGGAATGGGGGGATGAACATCGGGCAAGTTCCACGTCAGTACTCCATCTTACAGCTGAAGAGTGCGCTGCAAACATGGGCACTTGCATCGATTTCATTTGCAAAACAAATTAACCATGGGAGAAACAATGATCAGTTAATCGAACCACGAGATGTGAACGAGATGTTTAATTTCACTGCAACGAGAGGAAGAAAATCCACACTTTTTTATTTTTATTTTAAAACATCTGGTTGCAAAGGTACAAGAGGTGGGTGAGACCACCACACCTGGTATCGTACCTACTGATTAAAGAATGGGTCAACTGGGCTTATATTCACTGGAATTTAAAAGGATGAGAGGGTATCTTATAGAAACATATAAAATTCTTAAGGGATTGGACACACTAGATGCAGGAAAAAATGTTCCCCATGTTGGGGGAGTCCAGAACCAGGGGTCATAGTTTAAGAATAAGGGGCAGGCCATTTGGGACTGAGATGAGGAAAAACATCTTCACCCAGAGAGTTGTGGAATTGAGTGTGGAATTCTCTGCCTCAGAGGGCGGTGGAGGCCAATTCACTGGATGTTTTCAAGAGAGAGTTAGATTTAGCTCTTAGAGTTAACGGAATCAAGGGATATGGGGAGAAGGCAGGAACGGGGTACTGATTGTGGATGATCAGCCACGATCATATTGAATGGCGGTGCTGGCTCGAAGGGCCGAATGGCCTACTCCTGCACCTATTGTCTATGTTTCCATGTTTCTATTTGGTCATTGTATTTAGGGAAGGATGCACTTGAATTAGTGTGCTAGTGTAGATGGGACATGTTGGCCAGTTGGGCCGAAGGGCCTGTTTCCATGCTGTACGACTCAATGAATTGAAGGCACTTTAGAGAAAGTCCACTAGGGCAATTTCCGTCGGGGAAAATTGAGGGCAGGTTGTGCTTATAGATTAAGAGATAAAATGAATGAGAGGTGATGTCATGAGATGTAGGGTCTTCACAGGAAACATGTTAAACAGCGGATATCCCTGTACAGTTAACCATCGTTTTAAGGACCCCTTTATAACGGACGAACCTGCCTGCGCCACCCCTAGCTCAGTAGGTGCCCCTCGAGCTCTTGTTCACCCACCTGATGGTCTGCTTGAAGCGGCTGTTATTGCAGCTCACCTCGTAGCCCCTGCGCACTTGTGGTCGCCACCACCAACAGGATGGGCCTGGTCAGCGCAGAGGGCTCCCTCCCCTCTCACCAGCTGCCACTTGTTTATGTTGGCCATTGCTTGGTCGACTAGACCTCCCCTCCCCTCCATCTAAATTAATAGATGGAAATTTAATATGAATAATTTAATGAGCTAAATATGACTTTGCCCCTTTGATGATCTGCCAATTAAAGAACTACCCTCCTCCACCCACCCTCCCAAAAAATATATATTTTTAGTTTGGTTGGTTTAGGTAGTTGATCTAATGCAGATTTCCACTGTTAAATCAGCATTACTAGTATATTTTTGTTTAGTTTAGAGATACAGTGCAGAAACAGGCCCTTCGGTCCACCGAGTCTGCACCGACCAGCGATCCCCGCACACTAATGCCCCTGTCCCACCTAGGAGACCTGAACGGAAACCTCTGGAGACTTTGCGCCCCACCCAAGGTTTCCGTGCGGTTCCCGGAGGTTGCAGGTGGTTGCCGGAGGTTGCAGGTAGTGGAAGCAGGTAGGGAGACTGACAAAAACCTCCGGGAACCGCACGGAAACCTTGGGTGGGGCGCAAAGTCTCCAGAGGTTTCCGTTCAGGTTTCCTAAGTGGGACAGGGGCATTACACTATCCTACACACACTGGGGACAATTTACATTACACCAAGCCAATTAACCTACAGACCTGTACGTCTTCGGAGTGTGGGAGGAAACCGAAGATCTCGGAGAAAACCCTTACGCAGGTGACGGGGAGAACGTACAAACTTCGTACAGACCGCGCCCGTAGTCGGGATGGGACCCGGGTCTCTGGCGCTGTGAGGCAGTGGGTCCACTGCCTGTACTATGAGAAAAGTCGGAATCAAAAATAATGAAAAGTTTGTCTAAAGAATTGGCAGCAGAGAAGTCTGGTAACAACTGGAATGACTAATTATGAATGCAACGGGGAATGCAGATGTTTCGGGAAAGCCAACAGCTGGCTGTGTGAACAACACAATATTCAACAGCAATTAAATCAAAACAAAGGCTAAAAAAAAAATATTCTACACGCACAATTATAGCTCCCAAATTAACATCAACTTCACAATGTTCTACATTGCAAATGAGAGTCGTTCTTGTTTAGGAACATCGTGGACAATTATGTTCAAAGGTTCGGCTAAATCCGTAAAGTAATTAACGGCATTGTAATTTCAGACAGCATGCTCACTTGTAAACAGGGACATTTGCAGCAAATCTCAGGATAATGGAGCCACTAGTTTGGTTTAAACAAGCTAAGGATCTCGATGTGTCGGAAGGAACTGCAGATGATGGCTTAAACCGAAGATAGACACAAAAAGCTGGAGTAACTCAGCGGGACGGGCAGCATCTCTGGAGAGAAGGAACGGGTGACGATTCGGGTCGAGACCCTTCGTCAGACTGAGAGTCAAGGAGAGGAAAATGGGCAGTGATGTGGAGAGATTGTGAGATATCTCCCTCTCCTCTGACTCTCATTCTGAAGAAGGGTCTCGACCCGAAATGTCACCCATTCCTAATTATTAAGCTACAAGTAATTGTTTGAATCCATTATATATTATTCTGTTGCCAGCTGTCTCTCCTGAGACTGCCAATAGATTTGGCTTCAAGTCAAACTTGATCGGTCTCGTCTCGAACCGAAACGTCACCCATTGCTTTTCTCCAGAGATGCTGCCTGACTTGCTGTGTTACTCCAGCCTTTTGTGTCTATCAATGGATGAAGGAGTCAGCTCAATGCATTTGGGTTTGGCTCATCAGTCAGTCCGTTCGCTAAGATGTATTCGAAGGTTACACCATGGGTAAGGCAGTTAAACGGTGAAACACTTGTGGCGATGTCTGGCTCTTGTCTTGGTTCAGCTTGCGTTCGGTGTCATTCAAGTACCTCCTCTTCTGCTGCAAACAAGAAGAATGATTTCATCAGAGATAGCGGACTTAGTTTAGGAAGGAACTGCAGATGCAGAGTCACTCAGCGGGACAGGCAGCATCTCTGGATAGAAGGAATGGGTGACGTTTCGGGTGGAGACCCTTCTTCAGGCTGAGAGTCAAGGGGAGAGGGACAGGTGATATGGAAGGGTAAGGTGGGAAAACGACCGATCACACCAGATCTACATCAATCTCTTCCTTGATCGCCATCCCCTTTGTCCTGTTTTCACACCTTATTCTTCCTTATCTATGTATCTCCCTCAACCCTGACATCAGTCTGAAGCAAGGTCCCGACCTGAAACGTCACCCATTCCTTGTCCCGCCCTCTCCCCTGACATCAGTCCGAAGAAGGGTCCCGACCCGAAATATCACCCACTCCTTCTCTCCAGAGATGCTGCCTGTCCCGCTGAGTTACTCCGGCATGTCTAACTTTGATTTTTATATTGTCACGTTGCGAACAAGTTTGACTTGAAGCCAAATCTCCTGACAGTCTCAGGAGACACAGCTGGCAACAGAGTTACATAGCAAGGGTTCAAACAATTACCGGCACCTTAATAATTTAGTAATCGCCATTTGACAAGGCCTCATGTAGCCACTTAGATCCCTTGATAAGTGATTACCGTTAAATTATTAAATGATCAAAGGTTACTGGGGTGTTTCAGAAAGAATTGCAGGTGCTGGAAAAATCGAAGGTAGACAAAAGTGCTGGAGAAACTCAGCGGGTGCAGCAGCATCTATGGAGCGAAGGAAATAGGCAACGTTTCGTCCCGAAACCCTTCGGGTTTCGACCCGAAACGTTGCCTATTTCCTTTCGGGTTTCGGCCCGAAACGTTGCCTATTTCCTCCGCTCCATAGATGCTGCTGCACCCGCTGAGTTTCTCCAGCATTTTTGTCTACTAAAGGTTACTGGGGAATAGGTAGTGAAAATTAATTCAATAGTATTTCTCCTATTCTCCTTCCCTATCTCATCTCCTTGCTCCTATCTTCTCTTCCAATGTTCCTCTTATTTCCCCCATTCCTCTCCCCTCTCTCCGCTCTCTGTCTCTCCTCTCCAAGTCATTTTTCTCTGATATCTTCCTATCTCTTCTTCCAATCTCCAACCTTCTCCTAAGTTCTCCCCCTCTCCTTTCTCTCCTTCAACTTATTTCCTATCTCCTACATTTAGGATGGACGGTGATTTTAAACTAGATAAACAAATAGGCGCGGTGGTTAAGTCCAGCTTCTTTCACCTAAGGAAGCTGGCAAAGGTGAAGCCCATCCTCGAGCGGCAGCATTTTGAAACAGTAATCCATGCCTTTATTACATCTAGGCTGGATTACTGTAACGCACTCTACTCTGGAGTCGCACGAGCTTCATTGGCTCGTCTCCAGCTGGTTCAAAATGCTGCCGCTCGCCTTTTGACCGGAACTCGAAAGAGGGTGCACATTACGCCAATTTTGGCCTCCCTTCACTGGCTCCCAGTGCACTTTCGAGTTCATTTTTAAATTATTTTATTTGTTTTCAAATCGTTGAATGGGCTCGCCCCGCCTTACCTCTCTGAGCTGCTCCACCTATATGCTCCTGCCCGGTGCCTCAGGTCAGCTGATCAGCTGCTCCTTGAGGTACCACGGTCTAAGCGGAAGCTCAGAGGGGATAGAGCCTTTTCTGTTGCTGCTCCGGCACTCTGGAACACCTTGCCGCTGCACATCAGACAGGCCCCCTCACTGTCCATCTTCAAATCCTCCCTAAAAACACATTTTTATTCTCTGGCTTTCGACACTGGCTGAGGCATTGCTCCTGTTCTTAGTGCTTTTAATGTCTTTTAATTTTTACTGTTTTTAGTCCTTCGTTTTACGGATTTTAATGGTTTGTAATAACTTTTTGTCCATGAGTTCTCATGTACAGCACTTTGTGGCAACTGCAGTTGTTTAAATTATTATTATTATTATTATCCCAGTTTCAACCCCCATTCCCTCTCGCCCACTGTCCCCAACCTCAACCTGAAGCATCTCAAGTTAGACACAAAATGCTGGGGTAACTCAGCGGGACAGGCAGCATCTCTGGGGAGAAGGAATGGGTGACGTTTCGGGTCGAGACCCTTCTTCAGACTGATGTCAGGGGAGAGGGCGGGACAAGGAATGGGCGACGTTTCGGGTCGAGACCCTTCCTTCAGACTGATGTCAGGGGAGAGGGAGATACATAGATAAGGAAGTGTAAGGTGTGAAAACAGGACAAAGGGGATGGAGTTCAAGGAAGATGTAGAATAGATCTGTGTTCGCTGGGAGAAGGTGACAACAAACCAAACAGAAATAAAATGTAGTCGGAGACATTCAGACTGGGAGGAGAACTGGGAAGGGGGGAGGGATGGAGAGAGAGGGAAAGCAAGGGTTACTTGAAGTTAGAGAAGTCAACGTTCATACCACTGGGGTGTAAGGTGCCCAAGCGAAATATGAGATGCTGTTCCTCCAATTTGCGCTGGGCCCCACTCTGACCATGGAGGAGGCCCAGGACAGGAAGGTCAGTGTGGGAATGGGAGGGGGAGTTCAAACTCACTAACTAGTGTTCATTGTTCATCAGCAAATATGATCAACAGGTACTGGCATTTATCGAGGAATGATTCAGATGGATCTTTTCTCTTCACGCGCAGCACTTATAGGTCACTTCAGGGGATTGTTTTTCAAACACTCATTAGTATTTCCTGTGTTATATTCAAACACTGTGTGTGCATAAAAAATAATGAGCTCCGGATCGAGATTAAATGATTGGGGGGAAAAGAATAACATCACACAGAGCCTCTTGAATTATTCACTTTGTTTTGATACGTGCATCAAAGTCCTGAAATCGCCTCGTGGGGGACAGGATCCAAGTGACAAAAGATAAATTTAGGATCCAGATTGAGTGTTTTATGACGAGTGAACACAGATCAGCATTTACAATGGGCATCATCCTACACTCAGAGAGTTGTGAGTCTGAGGGATTCTCTGCCTCAGAGGGCAGTGGAGGCCGGTTCTCTGGATACTTTCAAGAGAGAGCTAGATAGGGCTCTTAAAGATAGCGGAGTCAGGGGATTAGGGGAGAAGGCAGGAACGGGGTACTGATTGGGGATGATCAGCCATGATCACATTGAATGGCGGTGCTGGCTCGAAGGGCCGGATGGCCTCTACTCCTGCACCTGTTGTCTATTGTCTATTGTCACCCTGCGCAGTGGGATAGCCAGAAACTAACTTCAAGAACCTGAGCACAACATTCAGCCCTGCGCTGAATTTAAGTTTAGTTTAGCTAAGGGGCGGTCATGGTGGCGCAGTGGTAGAGTTGCTGCCTTACAGCGCTTGCAGCACCGGAGACCCGGGTTCAATCCAGACCACGGGTGCTGTCTGTACGGAGTTTGCACGTTCTCCTCGTGACCTGCGTGGGTTTTCTCCGGGTGCTCTGGTGTCCTCCCACATTCCAAAGACGTGCAGGTTTGCAGGTTAATTGGCTTGGGTATAAGTGTAAATTGTCCCTAATGTGTGTAGGATAGTGTTAGTGTGCGGGGATCGCAGGTCAGTACGGACCTGGTGGGCCGAAGGGCCTGTTTCTGTACTGTATCTCTAAACAAGTATAGACATACAGCACGGAAACAGGCCCTTCAGCCCACCATTCCCCAATACACCAACATCACCCTACCCACTAGGGACAATTTACAATCTTTACCGAAGCCAATTAACCTACAAACCTGTACGTCTTTGGAGTGTGAGATAAAACCAGAGCACCCGGAGAAAAGCCACAGAGAGCGTACAAACTCTGAACAGGCAGCACCTGTAGTCAGGATCGAACCCGGGTCCCCGGCGCTGTGAGGCAGCTGCTCTACCACCGCCCCACCCTTCTATTGGACAGACGGCGTTTCGGTTCGGGACTTTTCTTCAGACTGATCACTGAAGATAGAAACAGAAATATTGACAATAGGTGCAGGAGTAGGCCATTCGGCCCTTCGAGCCTGCACCGCCATTCGATATGATCATGGCTGATCATCCAACTCAGTATCCTGTACCTGCCTTCTCTCCATACCCCCTGATCCCTTTAGCCACAAGAGCCACATCTAACTCCCTCTTAAACATAGCCAATGAACTGTGGCCTCAACTACCTTCTGTGGCAGAGAATTCCACAGATTCACCACTCTCTGTGTGAAAAATGATTTTCTCATCTCGGTCCTAAAAGATTTCCCCCTTATCCTTAAACTGTGACCCCTAGTTCTGGACTTCCCCAACATCGGGAACAATCTTCCTGCATCTAGCCTGTCCAAACCCTTAAGAATTTTGTAAGTTTCTATAAGATCCCCCCTCAATCTTCTAAATTCTAGCGAGTACAAACCGAGTCTATCCAGTCTTTCTTCATATGAAAGTCCTGCCATCCCAGGAATCAGTCTGGTGAACCTTCTCTGTACTCCCTCTATGGCAAGAATGTCTTTCCTCAGATTAAGAGACCAAAACTGTACGCAATGCTCCAGGTGTGGTCTCACCAAGACCCTGTACGACTGCAGTAGAACCTCCCTGCTCTTATACTCATATCCTTTTGCTTCTGAAGAATATCAGTTTATTTATTCATGTGTATAATGTCATTTATATAATGGTATATGGACACACTGATCTGTTCTGTAGTCAATGCCTACTATGTTCTGTTGTGCTGAAGCAAAGCAAGAATTTCATTGTCCTATCTGGGACACATGACAATAAACTCACTCGAACTTGAATCTTGACCCAAAACGTCGCCTGTCCATTCCTTCCACAGAGGCTGCCTGACCCCCTCAGTTTCCCCGGCACTTTGTGTTTCACTCAACATCCTGTGTTTCTCTTTGAAAGTGCACTGGGTCAAATGTTCGTAAAGGCATGTCCTGCTATGCTATAGGTCCAGTACTCAATGGGCTGGCTCCTTCTTTTGTGAAAACTATGGTTAGACTTGCCACCCGTGGCATAATTGTTTTGTTATAATTTCATAATAGAAACCCTTTTCAATTTTAATGTACAAAATCTACAAACCAGCTACACTTCTGATTAAAATTCCCTCTGTTCATCCAAACACTTACTGCTATTCACAGGAGGGAACCATTTATTTCACAGCTGAGAAAGATGCACCTCCAGGGAGATGAGTACTCTCTCATTTATCTTTTTTGTAAATGACTATTGCATATATTGCAAGCAATCAATCTTAGTTCTAATCACACCAACTCAAAATCTATAGGAGAGCAGGTCTGGAGGAGGAAGCTGTGAATTAAACAATCTGCAATTAACATTTGCAGCACTTTCTTAGTTATTAATTCATCCCAGGTTCACCCAAAGCTGCAGCTGCTTATTAGACAAAGGAACATAGACAATAGGAGCAGGAGTTGGCCATTCGGCCCTTCGAGCCAGCACCGCCATTCAATATGATCATGGCTGATCATCCAGAATCAGTACCCCGTTCTTGCTTTCTCCCCATATCCCTTGATTCCATTAGGCCTAAGAGCTAAATCTAACTCTCTCTTGAAATTGTGTCTGATCATTGATGGAGGACATTTAAATGCAGTGGAGATGGGCACAAAGTGCTGGAGTAACACAGCGGGTGAGGCAGCATCTATGGAGCGAAGGAATAGGTGACGTTTCGGGTCGAGACCCTTCTTCATTCTAGAGCCGAAACGTCACCTATTCCTTCGCTCCATAGATGCTGCCTCACCCACAGAGTTGATCCAGCATTTTTATCTACCTTCGATTTTTCCAGCATCTGCAGTTCCTTCTTAAACATGGCTACGTGACAATCTTCTCCAGAGATGCTGCCTGACCCGCTGAGTTACTCCAGCACTCTGTGAAACGTCACCTATCCATGTTCTCCACAGATGCTGCCTGACCCGCTGAGTTACTCCCGCACTCTGTGAAACGTCACCTATCCATGTTCTCCACAGATGCTGCCTGACCCGCTGAGTTACTCCCGCACTCTGTGAAACGTCACCTATCCATGTTCTCCACAGATGCTGCCTGACCCGCTGAGTTACTCCAGCACTTTAGTTGGACTCTTTCTTCACTCCAGTTACTCTTTATTTGTAAACCAGCACTTGCAGTTCATTGTTTCTACACAGGGGCTACACGCTGTGCACGGGCACCCTGGAGGATTTCTTGGAACCGCTGGGCACCGCGGGGGGGTGGAATGTATCGCTAACTAGGATAGCTAGTAATGTGTCGGAAGGAACTGCAGATGCTGGTTTACACCGAAGATAGACGCAAAATGCTGGAGTAACTCAGCGGGACAGGCAGCATCTCTGGAGAGAAGGAATGGGTGACG